>NC_064814.1:58194088-58203581 GCF_023721935.1 Panthera uncia
TTTCTTTTCTTTTCTTTTCTTTTCTTTTCTTTTCTTTTCTTTTCTTTCTATCATGTTTATTTCTGAAGGAGAGAGAGACAGAGAGTGAGCAGGGGAGAGGCACAGAGAGAGGGAGACAGAGAATCTGAAGCAGGCTCCAGGCTCTGAGCTGTCAGCACAGAGCTGACGCGGAGCTCGAACTCACGGACTGTGAGATCATGACCTGAGCTGAAGTTGGACGCTCAACTGACTGAGCCACTGAGGCGCCTCACTGTGAATTTCTTTATACGCAGTTGATGACAAGGAGAGATGGTAAGGAGAGGGAACCCTCCCTTTGAGGTTGCTGAGGCCACAGAGGGGTAGGTGAAGACGAAAGAAAGCAAATTCCTCTATTGATAGATGAAGTTGAGCAACTTACCTAGTTTTATTGTGCAAAAGTAAGTAGATAAGGAGGTAAGACCTGTTATATATTAAGTAAAGGAAAACTTGTGCTTGAAAATTTTATACCCAGAAGCCTGGAGCAACACTTCGGAAACTCAGGATGCAGCGAAGGGTTAATGATTCTCTGCAGCGAAGGGTTAATGATTCTCACCCTGCGTTGGTGGCGGTGGCGGGAGGGACCGCCTTCGTCCGCCTTCGTCCTCGGCCACCTGCCCTGGCCTCGTGCACCTGCCCTGGCCGGTTGGGGGCAGGGGTGGTGACCATGGGTTGCGTGTCCCCCAAGTGATGTGGTTCAGTGTGAAAGGGAAGGGCAGGGCCGGCCCTGCGCTGCCACCTTCAGGGCGAGGGGCGAGGCTGGCACAGTCCACCGGATGCCAGCTCGGAAATACAACTTTTTGAAAGGAGAAACAGGCACCCTAAGTTGGAAGGGCTAGGAATTGAACTGGCATAAGTATAGGTGAGCAAGGAAACTTGACTTCCCCAAAGCTATGGAGGGCAGGAGTGGAGCCAGGGGTCGGTAACTAGAACTCTCCTCCTGTGGCTTAGCCCTGTTCATCCACCTCCATATTGGCTGCGGTCTCTCAGGCCACCTTTCTTTTCTCCTTGAGATTGGAACTGTGGCTTTCGGCAGCTCTTGGGCTTTCATGGCACAACTTCCCCTTGGGTTGGGACTCCTTTTCTTTAAGTCCAGTTTGAAAAATCCTCTAGAAGATCTCATTCCCCTGGCTTGAATCGCGTTCATTCACCCATTCTTCTGGGCCCGTGCATCGGGGCCTTGTTTGACAGTTCCTACTAGAAATAAATAGGTGGCTGTGAAGTGTTGGATGGGGGTAGGTAGTATTTCTCCAAACCGCAAAATTCTGAAGAACATTGACTCTTCTTTTTATCGTCTGTGGCCCAGTGAGCAGGTTTGCAGAGTATGTTGTTGGATTTGCAACACTGTCATGGATTTGACCAGGCTTAAAGATGAGGAAAATGAGACAAGGGAAGGAAAGAAGGGAGGGAGAGAGGAAGGGAAAGGAGAGGAAGAGGAATGAAGGAGGGAAGAAAGAAGGAAAGAAGGAGGGCGACAAACCGGGAGGGAGAGTTGACATCCAGCCCAGGTCTGCCGGGCGTCCTACCACACTCTGTGCCCCCAAAGCTGGGGTGCAGATCTTCTGAGTGAGGGCGCTGCTGTTCTTCGTTGAAGCACAAGCAGCGATCTGCTTAGGACCCCGTGTTCGAGAAAGCTTAGCTGAGTGTGTGAGGAAGATGTCGAGGGGCAGTACTGCAGGTAGCCGAGCTTCCTTGAGCGTTGTTCCGGGAACGTGGTCCAGAATTCTCCAAGCGCATCTTTTCGGAAACACATTGGCAACATCTTTGCGAGAGATGTGATCTCAGGCTTGTTTTGCTTCTCTGCTCCCTATTCCTTGTTTTTGAAACGTGGCGAAAGAAAGTGGTTGGAAGTGTTTGGGGTTAGGAAATCACCTAGCTCTGTAGCCCATGGCATGGTGTAAAGAAAAGAAAAATCTCATTTTAATAAGCAGACCTAAAGTTTGCCCAAATCTGTAAAGATGATTAACTTGATGCCTCTTAAAATCTAGACAAAATATAAAGAAACGGTTGCAGTTTTTTGCTAATACATTACCCTTGTCAATATTGATTAACTAATGGAAACTTGGAGGAAATGAATGTTTTCTCTGTTAATTTTAAGTGACTTGGTTTGTACTGATCTAAATTTTTAAAATTAATATGGCCGTTTATTCTTATAATAAGGTCAAAACTATTTAAACAAACCGTGTCGATACTTAGTATCTGGATAAAGGGTCTGTTGGTGATTTCCAAGGTTCAAAATGAAGCCAGTGTAGAAATCATCCCTTCATAGAAATGCACCTCACAGCTATTTGAGGTGTAAGTAAACTTGGCGGGAACACACATTCCCTGGAGCAGGATGCCACAGCCACCCCGACTCCAAGGAGAATCCGTGCTGGGCTCTCAGTACCAGTTTGTGTTTGGCTTTGTTAGCCGGAGGTTTAGTCAACCGTTGGGCTTGGCAAAGTGGATTACAGTGAAAGCAGCACGTTTCCCAGAGAGTCAAGTATAAAATGTATAGTTGGGTCTTGGAATGTTGACCTCGTATTTTTGAGAGGCTCAGTGAAGGTTTATTTTCATGTGATTGATAAAAGAAATGATAAAACATTATTTCAGAGTACGATAACTGCCTTTTTAGCATTTTTCTGAGCTTACTGAGAGAAATTGTAAACATATATTAATGCTAAAGTAAACTGATGGGTAGAGTGAATCTCCATGGACTCACATAGCCTCAACAGTTACAAGGTTGTGAGAAGTCAGGTTTTATCCATCCCCCGTGATTTTGAAGCACTTCATAAACATCATACATCATTCATCATCTGTCTGTAAATATTCCATAATATATCTCTAAAAATGGGGTTTAAAGGACTAGCAGATTACCATTACCATATTAAAAGATCAATAATTATTTAATATTATTAATGTTATAGTAACGTCTTAGTATTGTCTAATATCCAGTTAGTCTTCAAATTTTTACTTGTTTTAAGTAAATTTGCAAATTTTTTTAAGTTTGAGTTCAGTTCTTTCTTTTGTTTCCCTCATGGTGTGTTTATTGAGTTTCCAGGCCCTGCAGTGTGGTCTCTGCCGGTCATGTGTGTCCGTGGGTGTCCGTAACCATATTTCTCTGTGTGTTCTGTAAATTGGTGATTGTGTCTGGGGGTGTGGACGAGCTCAGGTTGGTAAGTGAGGCGAACATTCCTGAATGGTTTGTTTATCAGGAGACACATAATATCTGGTTGTCTTTCTTTTTTCTTTTTAATTTTTTTTTAAATGTTTATTTTTGAGAGACACAGAGAGACCGAGCACGAGCAGGTGAGGGGCAGAGAGAGAGAGGGAGACACAGAATCTGAAGCAGGCTCCAGGTTCTGAGCTGTCAGCACAGAGCCTGGCATGGGGCTCAAACTCACGAACCAGGAGATCATGACCTGAGCCGGAGTCGGACGCTTAACCCACTGAGCTGCCCAGGTGCCCCTTTTTTTACTTTTTAATTTTTTTTTTAATGTTTATTTTTGAGAGACAGAGAGACTGAGCACGAGCCAGGCGAGGGGCAGAGAGAGAGAGGAAGACATAGAATCTGAAGCAGGCTCCAGGCTCTGAGCTGTCAGCATAGAGGTTGAACCCATGAACTGTGAGATCGTGACCTGGGCCGAAGTGGGATGCTTAACCGCCTGAGCCACCCGGGCGCCCCTTGACAGCTTCCTTTTTATTTAGTATGTATGAGATGAACCTAGAACGTGTCCCGCCCCAGACCTGAACTCAGAGCCGTTTCTCTGGAGATTCCCGCTCCCTGTGGGTGGTGCTTCCTGTTTGGAGCCATATCCTGGGCAGTAGGGATGCACATTTGTACCGGGTTGGTCGTTTTTCCTAGACCTTTTCAGTGGACAGAACTCAGAATTTTTTTAAAGTACTGAAACTTGCAATTTGAATTCAGTACTATAGAGTTTGCATTTGTATTTTTATTTTAATATTTATTTTACTTTGAGAGAGAGGCAGAGAGAGAATCCCAAGCAGGCCCCACGCTGTCAGCACGGAGCCCGACATGGGGCTCGAACTCACGAACCGTAAGATCCTGACCCGAGTCAAGATCGAGAGTCAGAAGCATAACTGACTGAGCAGCCAGGTGCTCCTAGAGCTTTTTAGTTTCCGTATGCTCTCCCCATTCTCCTTTAGTTTTTTCCTTGAATAACGACTGTCATAAAAGTCTGCTTGTGCATCAGTTCCCATACTTCTGCCTACGCAAACCCTTTTTCCCAAAGCCTTGGTTTGCTTTTTGTTCATTTTTTGTAGACCACTCTGGCCCACAGTGATTTCCAGACTCACCACAGGTGTACATAGCTCTCATTTAACAGCGATGGGACACTCCAGGATTTACTGAGTTTTAAAAAGTGAAGCATAGGAAAGTACATACGTATTTTGTACAGCGTGCCATTACCAGGACCCCTGAAACTCTCCCCGACTGCTACCCTCACTCCCCTTGCAAAAGAAAGAGAGAGAGAGAAAAAAAAGACAACTAGTGTCCTGATTTCAGATACTAATCATTAGTTTTGCCTGTTTTATTAGAACTTTAAAATTTTGCTTCATATTCATGATTTGTGGGAAAGAGAGCTCTTTCCAACTCATTATGTCCAGGTAACGTTCAGAAGGATAAATTTCCATGTTTGCCCCATCGGAAACTTCTCTGATTCAGGCAGAAACCCAACCACGGGCACTTCTGCGAAGTGTGTGTCTTCCGCCAGCCAGAGTTTTGTGTTCTTAGCTGTGTCCTTCCCGCCATGTGCTGGTACCCTTTGTGTGTTCCCCTTTCGTTTGTATTCGGAACATTAGCCTTTTACCTGTAATGTTGCAAATAGTCTCTCTGTTCTGGCCTGTGTATTGAGGCTTTATTGTGCTGGATTTAAAATACTTTGCGTGGTACAATTTGACTGTTGAGTTTTTTGGCCTTCCTGAGCCACCTCCAACCCAAGATTATGTAACAAAATTCTTTATTTTCTTTAAGTTTTGTTGGTTATTTATATCTTGTGGTCCATCTGGATTTGAATGTAGGGTGAAGACGTATCCCCGTCCACACAGATAGGGTGTTGAAACCTCTTTCTTTGGCCTTTCCCATTAAAAAGCTTGCTGGGCTTTTATCTCTGCGTGACTACTACACGTTTCCATCCACAGACTTTTGGACTTCTAGAGAAAGTTTCCACTTGTATCTATCTCCTTCACCTTCTTTTTGTCAACTCGGTGTTGTTTGCCTGGCCCACATGCTACCATTATACTGAAACCAGTTACGCCTGAGGCACCCTTGACCTTCTTTTTACTGAACCCAGTGGATTTATTTTATTTTATTAATTTTTAATTTTTAAAAAAATATTTATTTGAGAGAGAGAGAGAGACCGTGCGAGTGTGGGAGGGGCAGAGAGAGAGAGAGGGAGACACGGAATCTGAAGCAGGCTCCAGGCTCCGAGCTGTCAGCACGGAGCCTGATGCGGGGCTGGAACCCATGAATCCATGAACCCATGAACCTGAGAACATGACCTGAGCCAAAGTCGGATGCTTAACGGACTGAGCCACTGAGGCACCCCTGGTTTAGACCTCCTGTTTCCTGTGTAGTGTGTATTTATTATGGGCAACTTTCTCCTTTTGCTTCTTTGATAAAGCTTTTTCTTGGGTTTCTTCCTACTTCTCTGTCTTCCCCTTCTTAGTCACTTTTGTGACCTCTTTTTTTTTTTTTTTTTTTTAATCCTCACAATAGTGGTATTCAGTTAGGTCTTCTACATAGGGTTCACACTTAGGCTCACCCATGGGTGATACCATCAGTCTTATGACTTAAGTTATCAATAATATTCTGATAACCCCCAAGTCTCTCTCTTTAGCTAAGAATTAAAACAAAACAAAACATACTTGTGGCCGTATGTTTTTGAGATGAATCCTATCATCATTTCTTTCCCTCGCCCCTCAAATTAACACAACTTCCTGATGCTGGCAGGCTGAGTCTGGGGGCCCAGAGGGTCCCTGGCTGCCCGGCATCAAAGTCAAACGTGAGGCGGCAGGAGGGACGGCAGAGTTTTGAAGCTACAGACAGTAAGCGGGTGCAGGCACAGTGTCTGGGAGACTCAGAAAGGAAAGGAGAGGGCATCCCGTCTTTGTTCGGGGCCTAGGGGTTGTTACTGAGGATTGTGGTCCGGTGCACGTGCCCTGTCAGGCATCCGGGAGCAGGTTGGAGCAAAGACCGGGCCCGGGTGTTACTCCCCAGAGCAGCGGCTGTGGTCTGGGGTACGTGTAGATGGCTTCCTCTGGTCGTTCTCCCCCGGTCCTTCCTTCCGTGTGACCTGTTCTGAGAAGTCCCTGAGTCCTTGTCCCCTACGAGGAGGACGTACACTGCATGCCGAGGCTTGTGGAGAGAGGGGGTGCAGGTCCCGCGAACCTGGGTGCCCCGCGAACGCCCCTCGCGCACTCTGCCTCTCTTGTCTCTCTCAAAAATAAATAAACGTTAAAAAAAATTTTTTTTTTAAAGTAAGCATACATTTCTTTGGTTTGAGATATAGTACAATTTAAAACTTTAGATAAGTCTACTTGGCCTTTTAGGCAAAAATTTAGGCTCATGAAAAAATCTTTCAAATTTTGAGTAAATAATTGTTTTTAGAGAGAGCGAGAGTAACTGAGCTCGTGTGTGCGGGGAAGGTGCAGAGGGAGCGAGAATCTTAAGGAGGCCCCATGCTCAGCGTAGAGTTCAGCACAAAACTCAGTCCTACGACCCTGGGATCATGACCTAAGCCGAAATCAGGAGTCAGACGCCCAGCTGACTGAGCCGCCCAGGCACGCTACCCCTCCCCTCCCCCCCTTTTAAAGTAGGCTTCATGCCCAGCATGGAGCCCCGTGCAGGGCTTGAACTCATGACCCTGAGATCAAGACCCGCGCTGAGATCAAGAGTTGGGCACTGAATCTATTGGGCTACCCAGGTGCCTCCATTCATATTTAAATATAAATAAAATGTGACTTTTGGCTCTGTGTTTCACTGGCGCGTTGGGGTGTTAGATCCTAGCTGTTGAAATAACACCACCTGCTTAATTCCTTCACAATTTGAGGTCTTGGTTACTGACACACTGTTCAGTCTCGTGTATAGCATTCTGGTTGTATTACGCTTTCTTTTACCATCAGGCCGAACTCCCGAGTCTGATGGCAGAACACCTGTTCGGGCCCCCAGCACATCCCTTCCCACCTGTTCTCTCACGAGGGCTTGGCTGCCACTTCTCAGAGCCAGTCCGTGCTCCCCGTCTGAGCTCTCCGTTGGTGATTTCTATATACAGTGTATGTGGATATTTACTGCCAGGATTGTGTTGACTGCTTCATAGGCATGTAGGTGTATCAGTGTGTGTCAAATTTTACAATATATGAATGTGCATTCCTACCGAATATCAGTTATGCCTCGTTAAAGCTGTTGAAAATTCGTACATAATATATACCATCAGTAGGTCATTATGAAGCCCGGTGTCTCCAGGAACCACCAGACTGTGGATTCCTCCTCACTTGGCCCACTAAGCTCCCTTCTTGGCCTGCGTCCTCTGGCCTCCCTAGTCCTTCGCTTACGTCTTCCTCTCTCCAGGCCAGAGCACTCTTTCTGGAAGAGAAAAATCTCACGATGCCGCTGCCATTTCTGTAGGGCCCCAGCTCTTGTTGTGAGACCACTCCTGTGTGCCAGAAGTTCTGGCTGGCCAAAGGGGTGACACAAACCAGACACATGGGGTCTTTGCTCTCTGCACGCTGAGTCTGCTGGGCCACACAGGAACCCCATCTGTAGATGTGCATCCCCAGGGTTACAGAGGGCTCGTCAAACAGACACGCAGAGAACGTGTACATGAGGGTTGGCTAAGCTCAGGGATTCCAGTGAACCGGTGTGAGGTCCTCTGTACCAACAGAGGGCTTCTAATAGGGCACCCTAAAGACCACCGCGTAAAACTGATTCGACTTCCCTCTGAGCCGGGATCCGTGAGGGTGGGCCTGGATGCCTGTGTCTTTACAAGTTCTGTCTACCACTGTAGGGTTACCTAGAGGGTAAGAACCTAGCTGGAGTCCAGGGCGGGAATAAGAGGTTTGGAAGGGGGTCATGTTTGCTTCCCTGTGGGCCTCCTTGTGCTACAGAAATGGAAACGTTTTGGCCGTCAGGTAGCATTTTGCCGATGGATCCACGTATATCCGTCGAATAGTGTAGAATTTATAACATGGTATTAACGTTCTGTAATTTATCTGTTGGGTGAAATTATGTGCTTAAAAGTTTTGATCAGTTTTTTTTCTTCCCCCACAGAACTCAACAAAAATCCAGTGGAAGGCTTTTCAGCAGGTTTAATAGATGACAATGACCTTTACCGATGGGAAGTCCTTATCATTGGTCCCCCTGACACACTTTAGTAAGTACCATGGAACTGACACTAAAATAGCTCTCTTAATTGAAGTATAAACTATTTTGGCAAACTGAAGTGAAATTGTTTAGATCAGATGGAGTGGCTGTGGTTAGGTGAACTTGTTTGTATCAAGTGATCGTGTATAGGACTTACGTGTTCTGCCTGAAACTCTAGTGTCTAAAGCCTGCTGCTTTCTTAAATAGCTAATAGTTTCTGAAATGTGGATGTTTTTAATACCTGGAATAAATTTATTACAGAAAAGCTATTTTTAAGGTAAAGCCTCTTTTAGATCATGTATTTTTTACTTGTTTCTCAGATATTGGGTTAATATTGGCAGGATAGGAGAAAGAAGAGAATTCTTGACTGAAATGTTTCTGCCTCTTCCTACTGTGCCTCACCCCCAAAGGGAACCCCGTAATTTCAGAGATCAGGCTTTCCCATCCTCAGCACTTTATCCGTTTGATTCCAGTGTAGTGTTAACCTGGGAGATTTCCTTTCGGGACACAGGTCACACATCAGCGTCTTCACGTGGGAGAGAACTTTCAAAGTCATCGGTTTAGTGACTCTTCAGTTGGGTCCCCCCAGAAAACTGACCAGAGCCAAGATGTGTTGACCCTGAAATGAACCAGTGTTTACCTTTTCCCACTTTATAAAAGCGATTGTTTACAGCTAATCACTTTTAGTTACTCCTTATTAACAAATGTCAGTTAGAAAACAGAATGTAGCGGTATGAAAAAAATAACGGAAAAGGAGATGAGATTTCTTAAATATTTTATGTCCTACATTTTATTTTAAGATGTTTTCTTAATGTTTATTTTTGAGAGAGAGACAGAGTGTGAGTGGGGGAGGGGCAGAGAGAGAGGGAGACACAGAATCCGAAGCAGGCTCCAGGCTCTGAGCTGTCAGCACAGAGCCCGACGCGGGGCTCGAACCCTGGAACCGTTGAACCGTGAGATCATGACCTGAGGTGAAGTCAGATGCTTAACTGACTGAGCCACCCAGACGCCCCTTCTGTCCTACATTTTAGATTCAAAGACCACAGTCTTACTTTCTGCTCTGAATGTTTGCAGACTAACTTAAAGCTACTAATATTTAATGTTTGTTTTTTTTTTTTT
>NC_064814.1:58204081-58232624 GCF_023721935.1 Panthera uncia
GGGGGGGGGGGGGTGGTTAGCCTGGGGGGTGACGGCCCTTTTGTGACACCAGCTTTGCTAACAGCCCTCCAGGTATGTTCACACCCATAGCCAATGGTCGTGATGATGACATGAACATGCCCACCCTCACAGAGGGCTTTGTGCCATTCAAAGATTCCAGGTCAGAATTCGAATTACAAGTGGCCACCTGTGTCATCAGCATTGTGACAAGCCCTCCTGTGCCTTCTCAGTTCTTCTCCCAGCCCACTGATGGATGGTCATGTTCCCCTCCCACAGACAGCAGGATCCTGCCAGGAGCCCAGGCTCAGCAGAGAGATCCTCACCATCCCTCATGTTATCACCATGACAGCTCAGAGAGGTGGGTGTTGTCCTGTCCATTTTACAGACTCAAAATTTGAGTCTCAGGGCATTAGATCCTCCTTGTTGGCAGGAAACACAGTCTGGAATGATACCATGTCACCCCCTTCTCCAAAGACCATGACTAGAGACAGCAGACAGAATTCAGACTCTCCAGGGCTGACCCACAGAGCACAGAGAAGAGCCATGCCAGCTTTCAGCTCCCAGTGCTAGGGGCACAGTATCATTGGTGAAATGTCTCCCCACCCCCACCGGGAGCCCAGCCCTCCACCTACTTCTGGAGGCCAGGAGAGGTGGTTGCCTCGGGGGCTGGGGAGAAACTGGACAGTGATCTGGCCAGTCGTCCAAACTAATATGTGGAGACAGAATAATCACCCCAACAGGCATCTCTGGGGAGGACCCGCCAACCAGAGCTGGGGTGCACTTTGGATTTGGGGTGTGGGGTATAAGAGCTCCCTCTCTCGAGCTCTCCTATTTATAGTGGCAAGTTGGTAGTGATGGACACAGGAGTACCAGCCTCCCCTCCATCTGGTCCTCACTCTCTCTGCTGTTCCTCCCCCACAGAGCCCCAGTGACCTGTGTCACAATAGGATCTTGTAGACATGACTGTGACCTCCAAGCCTGGGTCATAAAAGACAATAACCCTGCCAGGCTGTCTCCGAGAGCAGCCGGCCACCATGCCCTGCAGATGCCCAAGCAGTCCTGTGGAGAGCCATGTATGGAGAGGAACCAGCCGTGTGAGGGATTGCCTGGGAAGGGAGTCTTCCGGCCCCAGCCACACCTTCAGATGAGACCACAGCCCCAAACACCCACCCAACTGCTCCCAAATTGCTGACCCCCAGAAACCAGGAGAGCTCATATGTGTTGATCGTTATACGACTGTAAGCCTTGGAGTACCTGGTTGGGCAGGAGGAGGCAGCTAGCGGTTCTGCCCCCTGATGATGAGACGGGACAATCCATATTGTCACCTATATGCACCCCACACATGCACACAGAAGTTTTTAAATGGGACTGTGCATCACCATATTTAAGCTAACACCAGCTGCTATCTTAAATAAATCCTAAAGTCTGCACAGCTAACACAAGAGGGAGGACGTTGTGGAGGACACGACGTGTCTGGTGGTTCTCCTCCAAGCAGGAATTATGGACCCAAGACCTCTCTCCCCTGCTGGCTCTCCAATTCAGTCCGAAGATGGGGACAGAGACCACGGGAAGGTCACAGCACTTCTAAACCCTCTGGACTGGAAGTGCCACTTGCTGGACCCACTCATGTTCCACTGGTGAGAGAGGGGTGAGTGCTGAGGTTGGGCTCCGGCCTGGGAGCCCCTGCCTGGCAATAGCACCATTGCGTAGAATCCGTGTCATTAGCTACCCATCTCTGCTGTGTTCCTATTCTCTCGCTTCTGAAAATTAGAAGCTGTGTTGTGGACATTGTGGCAGATAGCCCTCAAGGTGCGCCCAGATCTCTGCCTCCTGATATCCATGGGAACACAGCAGAGGTGATAACACATATGTGGTTATGTCCCATAAGAGTGTCACAGTGTCTCCAGTAGACCCATCCCCCAGGTGGCCTGAGGAAACCCGTGGCCATGCAGAGAGGGTCTGACCCACATGGAAACTGAGCAGCCTAAGGCCTGAGTGAGGAGGCAGGTCCTGCCTTGGGGGAGGCCTCAGATGGGACCCCAGCCCCAGCCCACACCTTCGACTCAGGGGACCCAGCTGAGTTGCTCCCGGACTCCTGCCCACGGACACCATGAGATAGTAAATGTGCTTGTTTCAAGCCCCTCTACACGCACCCGTGTGCCCACTACATGTATCCACTCACCTCGATGCCCCCCTTCCTGCACCCATCTTCCCCCCTGCACCCACCCCCCACCCTCACTCCCCCTGCACGCACCCACCTGCCCACTTACATGCACCCAACCACCTTCACCTCCCGGCGCACACCCACATGGCCCCCACACACACCCACCTACCTCCCTCATGCACTGCCTTACCCCACTGCCCCTCTCTCCGCACCCACATGTCCCTGCATGCACCCCCCACCTGCCCCCTGCTCCTCTGAACACACCCGCTGGCCCCCCTGCACGTACTCACTTTCCCCCCTCACGCACACACCTGCCCCCCTGCACGCAGCCAGGGGCCTCTGTCTTACATTTTCCTGACATAAGCCAGGATGTATTTTCGGCTCCTGGGATATAGTCTCTGAGATGTTGGTCTCTTGTCTTCCTGGTGTTGTCATTACTGAAATGAATTACTTTCTTGTGTCATTTCCACTCACATCTCTGCCTTTGGATTCTGTCGGCATCGAGTGCCCCCACCCGGGGCGCTGTTTGGTGACCCTGGATTGGAGATCTTGCCCCCCTTTACCCTGTCACAGGACACTGCAAGTTGCAGGGGAGAGATGAGGCCGAGCCCTCCTGGGGAGACCCAGTGCACCGGCAGGGAAGAACCCCGGGCACCACCTCCCAGGGCGGAAGAAGGGGAGCCCGCGCCTGCAGCAGGTGCGGCTGAGCCCCTGACGCCCTGAGAGGCTGCACGACAAGACTGGAGACAGGGAAGCTCTCATCCAAGTTGGAACATGAAGAGGAGAGTTCCCCTCGGGATCTTTCTGGATGCAGATCCTACATTGCTGGAGGTTTACCTCAGAAGAGAGCCCAAGAATGGAACTTCTGACTTGTTGTCCTGTAATGTCCTCCCTGGAGGGAAGGTCTGCATGAGGGACAAGATGGTTCTTCCACGTGGCTGTGGGTGGCTGTGGGGCCTCCAGGCAGGTGCTGCTCTGCCCTCAGCGGTGTCCCTGCTCCGCGCCCGTCCTCCCTTCTCCTGGTGTCTGTGAAACAAGCAGAGAAATGGAAGAGCCGGTGAAACTTGGAAGGGAAACTTGGAAGGGAAGCACGTGTCCCTTTACGTGCTTGGGACCGTCAGACCTGACGCTCACGGGATCGCTATTGTGAGTGTGGACAGAGGAAACACCCACGGGCACTAAAAGGCTGTTGGCACGAGTCATTGCTAACAGTCACAGAATCTGCAGTTTCAGGGCCTGGATCAGGTTAGGGTTAGCCCTCCTGAGACACACCAACACGTCTAACGGCCCCTCTGCCCATAAAGGTTCACGGTGGCTGGGAAGTCACCGCTTCCACCCGACGGACGGTGATAGCACCTCTTGAACCCACCTGCTCAGAGCAGCCCAGGTGGCAGGGACCCGTTTCCAGCCTGGCCTCCCTACTCCACACAGCACCTGCTCTCCAGCGTCTTCCCTGTTTCTGAGTCTCTCCTCGCTTTCCGTCTGCCTTTCCGTCCCCTGTCCCTGACTTCCTGCCGAGTATTCCTACAAGCCAACAGTTCAGCTCGGGCAGGGGGAGGTAGGTGGCCAGGAGAGGCTCGCCACACTCAATGAATTTCGGGGCATTCCGGCTATTTCCTCCCAGCCCAAAAGACTGCCCAGCTCCCTGGGAGCATCCTGGCTGTTTACTGGCAATGAGGGCACTGTTGAAATCATCGTTATTTTCAAATAACAAGTATTGATGAGGATGTGGAGAGCAAGGAACCCTCCTGGTGGGAATGAAAACTGGTGTAGTCACTGTGGAGAACACTATGAAGGGTCCTCAAAAAGTTAAACATAGAACCACCCAATGGTTCATAATTCCAGTCCTGGGGATTTACCCGAAGGGAAGGAAATCGCTGTCTGGAAGAGATCTCCGCACCCCCACGTTCATGGCAGCATTGTTCACAATGGCCCGTCATGGAAACAGGTTCAGTGTCCATCCGGCGAGTGATGCCTTTATGAAGGAATATTGCTCAGCTGTAAAAAAGAACAGGCAGATGTGGAGGACGTTATGCTGAGTGAAATCAGCCAGACACACAAGGAAAAGGCTGCGTGGTCTCACTTACACGTGGAATCTGAAACAGGCAGAAGTCGAGTCTTACGTGTGTGGAGCCCCTGGCACCCCACTCGGGCCTGCCGGGGCCCAGGGAAATCAGCGGGGACCTGCTTACCAAGCACAGAATCGTGCAAAACAACACATGCCGTGGCCTCCATCTGGGCATCTCCGTGGTTTGGATGCAGTGGTGGGTGAGCCCAGCAAAGTCTAGTTCCGTGGTTCAACCTCAGCTGCCCTAGGCAGCATACATCCCTGTGGCTCTCTCGCCAGCCTTGCCCTCCCCAGAGAAGCTTCTAGATGTTGGGAGGGTGTCCTGAGGGTGGAGGGCCGGGCGATGGGTCTGCTCCCTTTGCTCCAACAGGGCCTTGCACCCCCAACGGCCCGAGATGATTCTCTTTGCAGTGGCCCCAGCAGCCCCCTGAGATGCAACGCAACGTCCCCGGTCAGCAGGGGCAGCCACCATAGTCCTCAGTGATCCAGCCCAGGGCCCATCAGCGCTGTGGCCGAGACTTGGGCTGCAGAGGCTGGAATGTGGCGTCTGAACAGCCTGCTGTGCACAGGTCAGGCCCTGTCTCTGTTTCTCTCCCTCAGTCTCTGTCTCTGTGTCTATCCCCCATGCGGTCTCTCTGCTGGGTGCCCTCACAGTCCAGCTTGTCACGTGGACACTACGTGAGCAGGTGTCCCAAGAGAAGCAGGTACAGCTGCACGGCCCCTTCAGTGGGAGCCTCGGGAGTCCCGTGGGCCACAGAGCCCACCTGGGGAGCTGTGGGAGCCCGGGGAGAGGTCGACTGTCCAAAGCCCAACCCCCGACCACCCCAGGACACGGCTGCCTGGCCAGATCCCCTCCTGCCTGCAGGTGGCCTCCACAATCCTCAGGGTCGGTGGGCAGCTTCCCACCTCTCCTCCGTCTGGATGTGACACCCTCCGGGTCCCTTGTCTTCCATGAGTGTGCTGTTAGGTGGGTGGCGTGGTTCTAGATATGGCTTCTAATGCCAAGCAGGGTCTATGTTCAGGGCTCCTAACTAAGTTCAAATCTCCATTCTGTTTGGGTGAGAGAAGGAAGAACATGAAAACGTGAGCAATGAAGCCAACAATAACCCATCATTTAAATCCTGCTTCTCACACTTGTCTTGGAAACAAAAGTGATCCAAGGAATTCATGCCCAGTCTCCACCCAACAGAACCCTGCTGAGGCATCGATGGCCTTGCAGATCCTCTCCAGCAGGTAAGATGAGGCCAGGTGGATGCAGGCAGGGCCGGCTGCAAGGACAGCTTCTCCGGGAGCTCCCCAAAGTGGGGATCAGCCCGCACATGGGACTTCCGGCTAATCTGGATCAGAACCCTGTGCCCATGTGTCTGGGGACTCATCTCCACCTATCTGCAGGGCCTCCCAGGCTGGTGTGGTTCCTCCACCAGAAACGTGAAATCTTCTGTCACCATATACGTTTGGGAAATGCCGGGAGCATCTCCTCGGGATTCAGCCCCCAAACGGATGGGCATGCGCACTGGGCAGGACCCAGCAGCGGAAGCTGAGTGCCAATGTGAGTGTAAGCGGTCGGGCCACCTGGCAAGCATCTGGCAGCTTCTCCTGGAGGGAAGCACTCACCTGGCCTATTAACTGGGACAACTGAAAATACATGCCCCCCACCCCCGCCAAGGCCACCTGCCCCTGTTTGGACAATCACCTGTCTGGACAAGGAGGCCAGCACATCCTGCATGTTGGTGGTCGGGGGGGGGGGGGGACTCAAGCCCCGGAGTGTCAAGGGCACAACGCTGGCTGCCATCCACCTCTGCCCACTGGGAATGCTCCGGGGAGGGGCCTCTAACCAGACTTGATAGACAGAACATATAGACTGCACACTTTTGTGTGGACTCTTGACACTCAGAACCATGTCTCAGAGATTCATCTGTTTCCTGGCGTGGACCCTTCATTTTCTGTGGCTGAGTGGTGTTCTACCATGTGAACACTCCGGGATTCCTTTGTCCGCTTGGATGGTTCTTAATTTGAGGTTACAATAAAGCTGCTATGAACATTCTTTCTTTTTTTTTTTTCAATATATGAAGTTTATTGTCAAATTGGTTTCCATACAACACCCAGCGCTCATCCCAAAAGGTGCCCTCCTCAATACCCATTGCCCACCCTTCCCTCCCTCCCACCCCCCATCAACCCTCAGTTTGTTCTCAGTTTTTAAGAGTCTCTTATGCTTTGGCTCTCTTCCACTCTAACCTCTTTTTTTCCTTACCCTCCCCCATGGGTTTCTGTTAAGTTTCTCAGGATCCACATAAGAGTGAAACAATATGGTATCTGTCTTTCTCTGTATGGCTTATTTCACTTAGCATCACACTCTCCAGTTCCATCCACGTTGCTACAAAGGGCCATATTTCATTCTTTCTCATTGCCACGTAGTACTCCATTGTGTATATAAACCACAATTTCTTTATCCATTCATCAGTTGATGGACATTTAGGCTCTTTCCATAATTTGGCTATTGTTGAGGGTGCTGCTATAAACATTGGGGTACAAGTGCCCCTATGCATCAGCACTCCTGTATCCTTTGGGTAAATTCCTAGCAGTGCCATTGCTGGGTCATAGGGTAGGTCTATTTTTAATTTTTTGAGGAACCTCCACACTGTTTTCCAGAGCGGCTGCACCAATTTGCATTCCCACCAACAGTGCAAGAGGGTTCCCGTTTCTCCGTGCTATGAGCATTCTTGCACACGCCTTTTGGTGAACATCTGCCCTCAGTTTTGCTGGGTAAACACTCAGAAGAGGGACTGCCAGGTTAGAGGGCATGTGCCTGTCTGCCTCGAATGGTGCCGCTGAGCCAATTTCCAAAGCAGCTGTACCGTTTCTGGTCCCCACCAGCTGCTTCACATCCTGGCCAGCACGGAGTATTGTCAACTCCAGAATTCTAGTGGGCGAGTAGTTTAAAAGTACGTTTATTACAGTGTTAATTACACTGGCCGTTGGGAGCAGTTCCTAATTTGGCCCTCCTATTTCCCTTTCCTTAGTGTAGTACCCTTGTAGCTGGGCTCGCGGTCACTCAGCTAGCGACTGCACGTCCCAGCTTCCCTTGCAGCTGCAAGCGGCCCCGGGACTAAGTTCTGGTCAGTGGTATGTGACAGAGCTGATGCGTGCCACTTCCTGTCCCACTGAATCTGTGAGCATGTCCTTCCTCCCCGCAGATGCCACGCTGCCCACGGTCTGCCTGTCCACCTCTGGCAATGTTATGTTAGAAGTAAAGAGACGTCCACCTGCGTTAAGCCACTGCATTTCAGGTCTCTTTATTACGGCAGCAAGCCGTGCCCCCAAAGGATGCACTGTGGTTGCACATTCACCCGTGGCTCTAACACAGCGACACCTGTGCTGGTTCTGCCTGCTCAGCACCATCTTTCACCAGGGTGCTGCTCCCACCCAGCCCCGAGGTTCCGTGAGGTGATGGACCCACCCTGCCCGGGCGCAGGCAGGTGGCCCAGGTCTGGCTGGTCGTGGCTCCCCATCCTGTTCGGGGTTGTAATTTCACGGGTGGGGCATGAGACCCAACTGTAGTCCTCCCATGAGACTCTCAGTATGGTGAGAGAGAGTCTTTGTCATTACTGTGCATTGTGGCGGGAGAGGGAAACCAACCCCAAGCAGAACCAGAGGCAATCAGAGAGAGGGGAGGAGGAAGCCCAACAATGGCGTCTCCGCCCCTGGATCTAGCTGTACCTGCAGCACCTTTAGATGTAAGTGATCCACGATTGTGAGCTGAACTTCTGTCACTTGCAACCAGGAGTCCCATCTCCTTCCCTAATGATAAACACGTTTGGGAGTGATTTTATATAAGCATCGTGCTAAGTGTGTATATAAAGTCTGGACATACCCCTTAAAATGGTAATTCATTTTTGTTAATGTTTATTATTTATTTTGAGAGAGAGCGTAAGTAGGGAAGAGGGGCAGAGGGAGGGAGAGAATCCCAAGCAGGCTCTACGCTCAGTGGAGAGCCCAATTTGGGGCTTATTCCCATGACCCCGGGATCATGACCTGAGCAGAGATCCAGAGTCAGATGCTTAACCGACTGAGCACCCAGGCACCCATAGAATAGTAATTCTTAGTCTGGAGAGAGTTTGGAGGCTCTATCCAGATGGAATCGATGGGGTTTTGAACTGTGCAGGTCTGCTTAGATGTTGATTTTTTTTTTAAGTTTTTTTTTTTTTGTATGGATTTTTAAAAAAACATACCATACAGTCCTGTAAATATGCTTTCTCTTGTGATTTCCTCAATGACATTTTCCTTTCTCTGACTTACTTTATTGTAAGAATTCAGCATATGATGCATACAACGTGCAAAATACATACTAATTGACTGTTGATGTGACCAGTAAGGCTTCTGCTCAAAAATAGCTATTAGTGGTTAGGTTTGGGGGACCTAGTCATAAGTTATTCATGGATTTTTGACTGCGTGGGGGGTCAGTGCCCTAGCCCTCACATTGTTTGAGAACATATCAACATTGGTACATGTAACAGATCATCATTTTTGGAAGGAATAAAGCTAAAGGAGAAACAATGTTTAGCAGAAAAGCCCCCAAACCCCGTCAAACCAGCGAGTGAATAGACATTAGCATGAAACACACAGCTGACACGTGATCCCACCAGATGTTGACGGGAGACAGATGGTTACTGTTCTTGTGTCTTTTGTGTAAGTTTTGGCACATGTACACGCCTGTGAGACCACCTCCATGATCCAGGACATTTCCTTCACCCCCAGAGTCTCCTCATGTCCATTCAAAGTAACCCCCTCACCCATGCCAGACAAGTACACATCTGCTTTCCCTCCCTGGCCACCAGCTTTCCCTGTTCCTGACTTTGGGGTCATGGGATGGGACAGTCACTCTCTGCAGGACATCTGAACTTCACTGTGATGCGGGGGGACGCACATCAGTGATTTGCTCATGTCTGTGTGGCCTCTCATATGCACGGTCCTACCTCTTGTCTCTTCATTCACTAGTGGGTACACGTTGGGTGGTTTCCATGTTTGTGCTGGTTGTAAAGAAATGCCTTTAACAGTGGATAGTATGAGTTTAGAAGAAAGACGGATGCATATTATTTTCTGAAAAAAGTAAATTATGCTCATACCACACATAGAAATTAGAATAAAGGATAAAGAAGCAATATTTCTTCAGAGTTCCCACTACTCAGTTGTAACCACCAGGCTATTTTGCTGTGTTTCTTCCCAAACTGTGTCATGTGCGTGTATGTATGTATGTACATAAAATCGTGGAATTTGGGAAAGTACAGCAAATGTAGTTTTGGTTCTTGTCTTTTATAATGAACACGGTTGTCTTAGTGTGGGTTTTCCAGGGAAGCATAACATATATTTATCACAAGGAATTGGCTCACAAAGTTATGGAGGCTGGGAGTCCCCTGACGTCCAGCCTGCCTGCTGCAGACCCGGGAGCTGGTGGTGGGGGTCAGAGCCCGAGCCGGGAGGCCGGAGAGCGCGTGCACAGCAGGTGCACGTTCTGGTCCGGGGGCAGAGAACACCGGGTCCCGCTCAGCAGCCAGGCGGAGAGGGGTTTACTACCCTTTCTGCTGTATTCAGGCCTCAGTGCACTGGACGAGGCCCACCCTCACTAGGGAGGCCAGATTCAGGTGTGAACCTCACCCAGAAGCACCTCACAGATGCACCTAGAATGCTGTTTGACACACAGAGAGATTGATTTCAGGACAAATCATTTACACAGGTAGCCACGTGGAAGGTATTCTGTTGCTAATCCGCCTCCTCAAAGACAGGGATTTTGTCTGTAAACTTCAGACCCAGAAAATTGACTGTTCTGCCAACATGAGGCGATTATCTGTCCTCCCTGAAGCAGAGTGCTGTTTCTCTGGATCCCCGCCTCGCTGTGTGCCTGCGCTGGACGCCGTGTGCACAGTGAAGCTAGAGGCCCCCAGAGGAGACCGCCAGGAGCCTCGTGCAGACGCACAGGAACAGAGGCGGGGCAGTGTGTCACTGTGTCCAGAAGGGGCCGGTGGGGCCCTGACCAGAGAAGCCTCCAGGCCTCCCTCCCCTCTGCTGTGGCGCAGGGGGCAGGGCTCACAGGCTCGCTGGGCAGTGCTCTTGCAGAGCATGGGACGGCGGCTTGCAGCATGAGAGAAGGAAGCTAGTTCTGAAAGCCTCAGTCTCCTCCCCGTGCCTTCACAGTGGGAGACCGAGCATTCACGCAGCCTTGTGCCCACTGGGAAGAAACATCACCACGTAGACCCCCTTCCACTTCTGCACAGGGCACACACACCGTCTCTTGTTTCGCTGCTTCTCAAGGGCATCCGGGCCCCTGGAGAATCTCTCAGGACTGCATTGTGGGATCACCTTGCGAAGCTCAGAGTCCTCAGGCAGTGGCACCTGCCCTTCCACGCATGCCGTGCTGCCTGTGATGCTTGAGCCCTGCATGCTGCCCACATCCAGGAAGTTTGAGGATTTTGCCCAGACCAGGTTGGGGAGGGGAGCCGCACCACCATGCCATTTGGCCTGGGCCCTGGAGACATCCCCCCCCCCCACCCCCCGCCTCACCACCTGCATGTTCTGTGGGATGTTGGTGTAGGGGGCATCCTGACTCAAGGTGAAACACCCCAGGACAGTAGAGAGCAGGGTCTGGCTTAGGCTGGGGCCTGACCCCGAGTCCAGGCAGTGCAGAGCCTTGCCCAAGGGGCTGCATGAACCCCTCAGTCTTCTCCTCATGGGGACAGGGGGCATTTATTTGTGCACCTCCTCTGCCCTCAGTGAGTAGTGAGCCCAAGTTCAAGATGCCCACAGATCAGGTGTCTGTGAGAGCATGTTTCCTGGCTCCCAGACAGCACCTCTTTGCCATGTCCTCACTTGGTGGAGGGGTGAGCGAGCTTTGTGGGGTCTCTTGTAAGGGCCCCACTCCCATCCATGGAGGATCCATCCTCCTGACCTAAGCACCTCCCATAGGCCCCTCTCCTAACACCATCATCTTGGGTGCTGGGATTCTAACACGAGCTTGGGGGGCACACGACCGTTCAGACCATAGAGGTATGGCATCTCCAGCCTCACTCCCAGCTGTCTCACGAAGGAGTCTCCACCTTCCACAGACACTGCCTTCGAAGTCCCAGAGGAACCTGTCCTCTGTTCCCTGCAGTCATGTCTTCAAAGCCACAACCTTCCTCGTAGCCTCTCTGTTGGGGGTCAAGCTGCTGCACTGGCATATATTTTGGGTGCAATGTAGGCCAGGCGTTCATCTGAGCACTCAGGGCTGTGCAGGTATGCTGTGACCAGGAACCCTTGTCCCCATGCCTGAGTGATGGAGCCAGTGTGTGCCATTTGCCCCGGGCCCTTCCGGCTGTGGGACTTCTGGTCAGACTTGAGCCCTGGTCCCCACAAGCAGGAAAGGCTAATGTGACAGAGTGAGACTGGGCACGTTAATGTTTGCACCCCCAGGATCAGGTAATGTGCTCCTTCTGTCTCATCCCCTCTGCTTCTCACTGTGCCATTCGAATTTACTTAAAGAGCCTTGTGATTCCAGCATACTAGTTTGGTCGATGAGCCTGCGTGGTCCATGACCTCTGGGGTAGCTTGTCCGGCAATGCACCCGGAGGACACAAAGCCGTGTCTTCACCACCTCCTCCAGCTGCAGCTCCTCCCGGTGCTCCAGAGGTGGAAGGAGACTTCCTGCCTGCCTTCAAGGGACCGATTATGGAGACAACTGGCCCCAGCAAACAAACCCTGTGTTCTCCTTCCGTGAGTCGGACACGAGGTCTAGGCTGGCCCAGAAACAACAGTTCCTCACGGTCGCCAGCCTCAGGAGATTAAATGTCACCTGGTGTGTAGAGCTGTGGCCTCTGTAAAATCAAACGTTGTAACTCAAACAAGAGTTAGGCACAGTCCGTTGCTCACATGTGTGCATGTGACCATGTGACATGTACATGGGTAACCCAGACATCCAGGAGGCCCTAAGTAGCCATACGACGTCCAGACAGTCACCGTGATGGCATGACTTTGCATGCAGGGGCAGCCCTCAGGCACCGCCTCCTGACTGCTTGCTCTCTTCTCTGCTGTGCTCTAAAAAGTGAAGCTGCAGGATGGCTGGAACATAGACCATGGAAGGTAGGAGGTGGTTGCTCTTGAGGAGAGGCATGCTGGCCGCAGTGACACGAGCAAGAGATGGGGAAACCGTGAGCAGCAGATCCAAGAAATAAAAAAGCCAGTAGATGGGCAAGGGGGTGTCAGGGCTGCTTCCTTGGGAACCTCATTGCTTTACTGTCCAATGAGCCATGGCCTGGCCTTGCAGACCTGTGTGCCAAAGCCCCAGTGGGACCTGGGATCGCCCAGGCATCTCTACTGTGTGCTCGTCAGCCATAACTCAAACTTGTATCCTTCTCACCTTCTGAGGATCAAGGGTATCGGTGGTCCTTGCAAAGTACATCCTATGTCTTCACAAGTTTGCAAACATCACGGTTCGCCAAGGGATGACACTGGGGACCTGGATTCCCGATGCAGTGCTTTCTGATTTCAGGATGCTTATTCATTGGCAACCTGGTGAATTCTGTAAATAGGGCCCATGTTTGTTAATTCAGCTGCATCAAAGATAATAAGATCAAATAAGGTCCTTTCATAATACATTAGTTGGCATAAAATCCAATTAGATATTTCTGAAAATCTTGAGTTGACAGGGCAGGCTGCCCCCACCAGTGAGTTTTCCAGAAAACGAGCCCTGACTCATGGAGCAGCAACTCAAAGATTCATCTTGTAGTTGAAACCCTCCTGTAAGCTCCCCTCCCATGGCTTGTGTCAGGTCTCCTGCTGCTGCCAAGTGGGGACCAGCCCCAGGGTTGGCCTCCTTTCCATGACATTGTACTTGGCCTCAGCACAAGCAGATGGACTGTTGGCATGGAGGCTGGGGCCAGGAACTGACAGCATCTGATCCCAGGTGTACTTTCTAAGGGGGATCCAGTGTGCAAAGCAGAGCCACCAGGTACACGGGGCTGGTGTAGAGAGACGTCCATGGTTTTGGAACAACCCCTGGACGCCCTCATCCCACTTCCTCCTGCCACCAGGAGATACTGAGAGATTCTATTACCAGGTGAGTGAGGGGCATCAGCCCAGGGACGTGGAGGGCAGCAAGTTGTCCCCAGCTCTGACTGCTCCCCACTGTGGGCCCATCCATGGCATCATCAAGACATCTTTGGCCTCAACCACTGTTTCAGGAAAACGCTTGAAAAAGCCAATTTCAGCATTTATTTCCAAGGTTCCAAGACACATCTGAGGAAGGAAAGATCAACAACAATGCAAAGACAGCCTCTCAGCCCAGCCCTGCTCACCAGCCCTGAGCTCCAGGGGTCCAGGGGTCCAGAGGGAAGGACTCATAGGGTTGGGGAAGACAGACTTCTCAACGTTTACTCCAAAGGGGTGTCACTTTCTTGGTTTATCCTCCTCCAGCCTGCATATATCCAACAGAATATGTGGGCTTTCTGGAAACTTGAGGGCTGTAGTGGGTGGTGCGGACATTCTAAGCCTGTGTTTTTGAGGGAAGATGCCGCATGGTTAAGACCACAGGCCTGGGTGCTCTGGGGATGGGCCGGCTGTAGAAGTGTTCAGAGGTCATGGCAATGCTTAGGGCTCTGTGGTCAGTGGTGGGCCTGGGGTCAGTGGGCCCCCTGCAATGCCCTTCCTGCTCTCCATTCTGCTCCATTGGTCTTTCTGTCTCTTAGCCCATAGCATACTGTTGGTTACTGTAGCTTTGTAATATAGTTTCAGATCAGGGAATGTGATGCCTCCCAGTTTGTTCTTCTTTATACAGATACTTTGGCTATTCATGGTCCTCTGTGGTTTCATACACCTTTTAGGATTTTTCTAGTTCTGTGCAAAATGGTACTAGAATGTTAATCAGGAGGGATTACATTGCATCTGTACATCACTTTGGGTAAAATGGACAGTTCTATAATATTCATCTTTATAATCCAGGAACACATAATATCTTTCCATTTCTTCACCAATGTCTTATCATTTCCATGGTATAGGTTTTTCATGTCTGTGGTAAAGTTTTTTTTCCCAATTGTTTTCTTAACTTCTGTTGATGGTCCATTATGAGTTTGTCCAATGTAATGATTTTTGTATCTTGATTTTGTACCCTACAATTTCACTGACTTTGTTTATTTGTTTTAACTTTTGTATTTTTTTGTTGTTTGCTGGAGTGATGTGGTGGAAGATGGGAACTCAAAATGGCATGTTTCTACCATATCCTAGGTCATCCACAACATCTACAGCATAGCGGCCACTAATATAATTCTACGACAGTGTCCTTTAGTAATATGTTGCATCTTGTGAGCTGTGTCCAGGTAGGGTTTGGCCTCCATCACGAAGTTCAATGTGTTCTACGCTTTTCTGGTATGTTACTAATATAATTGTTTTGAGAAGTAATGCAGTTTCCATGAATTTCCAACATATAGAAAGTCTGCAACAGCAGTAGAAATACTCTTTATCGCTACACTCAGCTTCACCAGCCGTCATTTTACACAGTTGCCACTTCTTATGCCATATTTGTTGTTTTTTTTACTCAAGACAGGACACCTTCCCCAGGCACTGTCATAGAACTCCCCAACAGGGAAATCATTATGGTTTTCTCATTATAATCTAATCCAGAGGCCACTTCAACTGTCATCACCCGCCCGAACTCTGTGACAATGACTCCTCCTGTTGTGACCCCCTTTACTGTTCTTGAGACCTTCACTCACTTCACAACCATGATTGATCTAAAGATCACAGAGGGCTGGGCAGCCTTTTCTGTGTGGCTTCTGTAATTTAGTATGTTTTCAATCTTCGTTCATGTTGTGACATGTTTTAGTACTTCAGTCATGACTTTAACTGTGGTTCAATTTACAAAACATAATAGTGACCATTTAAAAGATTTTTTAAAAAGTTTTTTATTTTTTTATTTAAAAAAAATTTTTTTTTAATGTTTTATTTATTTTTGAGACAGAGAGAGACAGAGCATGAACGGGGGAGGGGCAGAGAGAGAGGGAGACACAGAATCAGAAGCAGGCGCCAGGCTCTGAGACATCAGGCCAGAGCCTGACGCGGGGCTCGAACTCACGGACCGCGAGATCGTGACCTGAGCTGAAGTCGGCCGCTTAACCGACTGAGCCACCCAGGCGCCCCTTTAAAAGTTTTTTAAATGTTTATTTATTTTTGAGAAGGAGGGAGAGAGAGAGAGAGAGAGAGAGAGAGCGAGCATGAGTAGTGGAAGGGCAGAGAGAAAGAGAGAGAGAGACAGAATCTGAAGCAGGCCCCAGGTTTTGAGCTGTTGGCACAGAGCCCAATGCAGGGCTCGAACCCACGAACTGTGAGATCATGACCTGAGCCGAAGTTGGGCACTTAACTGACTGAGCTACTCAGGCATCCCTAAAAGATTTTAAGTCTACAGTTGTATGCCACTAAATATATTCCCATTGTGCACACATCACCACATTCCACCTTGAGAATGTTTAAATTTTGACCAAGGGAAAGTCTGTGTATACTAAACATTAACTCCCCATTCCCCTTTCCCCTCTGCCTGGCAACCATATTTTACTTTTTGTAGGTGAATTTGATTATTTTGGATACCCCAAACAAGTAGAATCTTGTAATATTCTTTTCTGTGATTGGATTATTACCCTTGCATAGTGAATTCACGGTTCATCCATATTGTGATATGAATCAGTACTTTAGTCCTTTGCATGGCTGGGTACTATTCCATTGTGTATACACCACCCATTCACCTTTCAATGGACACTTTGGTCAGCTTAGCCTTTTGACTATTGTGTGTGATGGTGCTACGAATTTGGGGAAAGAAATACAGAGTGAGTCCCTGCTTTCAAATATTTGGGGTATATACCCTGAGGTATATCAATTGATTCTATTTTTAAGATTTTGAGGAACTCCCATTAAGTTTTCCTCAGTAGCTGCACAAATTTATTTCACTTCTTGATATGTTGGAAGAACATTTCAGTTTCTGGATCTACCCCATGTTATATATTCATTTACCCTTTGTGGCATGTTTGCATATTTTGTACTGTTTTCCAATTGTGAATAGTATTGCTATGAATATTTATGTTGGCTTTGGTTATGATTATGGTTCTGGTTCATGATGTGTGGATCCTGGTACACGGTTTATAGATTGTGGCTTTAGGATTCTATTGTTTAATGGTGTATGGTTTTGGGTTTATGGCATATGGCTTTTTGGTCACACACCCTTATGATTTGTGTGTTTTCATGTGAGGAGTTGGGAAGAAGAGTGTTATTGGGTTTGAGACGAAATATTTTTTGTGGGTGAGTGGATGAGGGGGTTAGCTGGTGGGTGTTTGGGGGGGAGGGTTTAGGAGGTTCAGTGGATGGTGTGTGGGACAGCTAGTGGGTTCAGAATTTGGAGGTGATGGTTTAAGGGTGAGTGAGTGAGTGAAGGTTTGAGAGGGTTTGAGAGGGTTTGAGTGAGGGTTGTTGAGGTGGCAAGGGGATGACAGTATTGGGTGTGGGTTTAGAAGTTTTGGGGGATGACTGCTTATTAGTTGAGTGATCAGAAGGATCAGGTGGTAATGGTTTAGGGAATGAGGGTTTGGGAAATGAGGATAGGAGTTAGGGGGAGCCTTGAGTCATTAGAGATAATGGTTAATGTGTTTAGGCTGGGGCGGTGGAAGATCCAAAGAGAACGCAGTTGTCCAGAGTACTCATTAGGGAGAGCACTAGACTAACAGGTTTGTGGGTTCCAACCTAGAGGTAGAAGACCTTGAGAGCTAGGGTTTAGCATCAGTGTACATTCTGAATTCAGATATGTGGTTTGCAAGTATTTTCTCCCAGTTTGTGGCTTGTCTTTTGGTTCTTTGAACACAGTTTATCAGGGTAGAAGTTTTAATTTTATAAAGACCGTGTTATCAATTTCTCTCTTTTTTGGATTGGTATTTGTGTCTGTGCTTTATTTTTTTTAATGTTTATTTATTTTGAGAGATTGGCGCTGTCTGCACAGAGCCCAATGTAAGGCTGATCTCACCAATCATGAGACCATGACCTGAGTGGAAGTCAAGAGGCAGACATTTAACCGACTGAGCCACCCAAGTGCCCCTTGTGTTTGCATTTTATTTCTTCCTTCCTTCCTTCTTTCCTTCCTTCCTTCCTTCCTTCCTTTCTTTATTTTTTTTGTGCAAAATGGTGATTTTATTAAAGCACCGGAACAGGACCTGTGGACAGGAAGAGCTGCTCTGGGACCATGAGGAGAGACTGGTTATATACTTTGGGGAGGTAAAGTCCAGGGGAAGTTTCCAGTGAGATTTCATATGCTAAAGAAGACTCACAGGATATTGGAGGCCTAGCTATTGTCAAGCTAAGGTTGTTTTCCCCCCTAGCAAAGCATTAGTATTAAGACAGTAGGGAGTTCTGGACAAACATTGTACTCTGCCTGCCTCAAGTATTTGCCAACGGGATGCAGGTTATAAGGAAATTTAATTTTATCTGCCATTTCCTTCTGCCTTTGTTTTCAATATCATTCCCCACTGAGCAATTTTGACCCTTAAAATCTTTCAGGTTCCTTCTGTAACTTCTTCCTGCTAAGTAGGGGTGTAGAGATGTCCCTACCTATGGATCAACATTGGTCAGTTGGGGAAGGTATTTATATATAGGAGTTACCACAGGCAGAGGCAGCCAATCCAAAGTAGACAACATATATGAACCTCCTTGAGTAGAAACGATCCTCTGTCTCCTAGAAGTTATGGCAGTGAAGGAGGCTTGGCACCAGGCAGGAAGACACAGGAAAAGACAACAAAATAAGGCCCATATTATGGGAAAGAGAAGCCTAAATATAAAGAAAAAAAAAACCCTTGGTAATTTTCCTTCAGTCCATTACTGTCATTTGAAGAGGGATTTGAGGCCTTCCACTGGTACACAGGAATAAGAAGGCGTGTCAGCTTGCATACTAGATTCCTATGAGGAAGGTTCAGGTTTAATTCTTGATATGTGAGTCCATGAAGAATGACCTTCTAATTTTACTACAGTGGGAGTACATAATACAACCTGGTAAGGGGGGGTTAAAAACCCCTGCTGTATTAGACTTCCAATCCTTTAAATACATCATGTCTCCTGGGTTTATATGGGGTGGGTTTCTAGTAACTGTCAGATCAGGTTCAGGAAGGCTATGACTTGTATATTCATTTAGAGACATATCAATTAACCCAGCCTCAAGTGAATAATTAAGAAAACCACTTTGGTCTATCTATTGATAGGTCTACAGTGAGAAAACACTTTCCATATGCAGTTATTGGAGGAGTCCATCCCATTTTTAGTTGTTTAAACAATCATATGCCCATGGGGTCCTGTTACTATCTGCACAGAATAACAAGCAAGAAGATTGTCCATATCTGTGCTATTGTGACAATTTTTTTTTCAAGTGTATCTCAAGATGTCCAGCTTAGGCAAACAACATTTATAGACTATCAGAACGAGAATTTTACATCCACAAAGGTGCATTATTGAAACAGTTTTTCTCTCTAAAAACCCTCATTTACAGAGGAAGCCAAATCAAGACTAGTTTGTTTGTAAAACAAGTCCAGTTTTCACATACGTGGCTTAATTATTTACATAAGTTCAGCAAGACTAGTGATTGATCATATAGATCTTTGAAAGTTCGTTTTGCTGGAACCTTTCATAAGGAACCTCTAGATTGAAATTTTAGTAGCTTCTCTAGGCCAGAAGCCAAGCCAAGTACTTGCTGTCAGACCTGCCGTCAATACCTGCAGATTTGGGCAGATTTGTCTTCACGAGGTCCCCAAAGTATCCTGAGGTTCCTGTACCTGCCAGGAAGTGACATTCTTAATGCACCTGGTAAGGCTGCTGGGAACTCTGTAAGCAAGGTACCCGGCCAACATTTCCAAGGGGTTTTATTGGTGTCATGCTCCATAGTCAATCTTAGTTCATTACAGATGTTACCATTCTGGCCAGGGTGGTAACGTCCAGTCATAAGGCAGGTTTCCCCTCCCCATAGAATAGCCACGGTTGAGAGGATGGCAGCCTGAGCGATCAACATGACAGTGTTCCAATAAGACCATACTTCTCAAAAGGCCCTGAAATGAGGGTAAAGTAAGGAAAGAGTACTCATCAAGTTTTCACTGGCTCTGAGTCCAGATGAAAAGACTCATTGCCCCACACGATGGGCGCCATATAAATGATGAGGCTTTTAGGATGATAGTGGGGTTCACCGGGTCCGGAGCCCACGACCAAGAAAGAATTCTTCAAGACATCTTTGGTGGAAAAAGGTGGTTTTATTAAAGCAGAGGGACAGGACCAGTGGGCAGGAAGAGCTGCCCCTTGTGTTTGCATTTTAAATTTATCTACAGTTTCCAGTGAATTTTGCTGTAGGTTGTAAAGTTTGTGTGTACATTTCATTTCATGCGGTTTCCAATTAATTGTTTCTTAACTATTTTTGGCGAAGTTGGGGAAAGTGGGCTCCACTTCGGTTCCAGTTTCCAAAATGTAATTGATTCCGCGGGCGGCCAAGAGAGGGCGCTGCCTCCTCGGGCCTGTGAGCCCAGCGTGTCCTGCACTACCTCCACCGCCTGCAGGGGGCGTCCGAGCCCCGCTCCCCGGCGCCGGCGCGCGCACGCGCATTCAGCCCGCCTCCTGCGGGACAGGAGCTCCGCTTCTTCAGGACCCGCCGTGGGGGCTTCCGGGGGATGTGGGGCCGCGGCCACAGAGACGGGAACGGGTCTCCTCAGGACCCGCTGTCGAGGCTTCCGGGGACGTGGGCCCACGTCCACACCGACAAGAACCCGGTCCCCTCAGGACCCGCCGCGGAAGGAGCAGGTGGGGAGAAAACGAGGCCGGGGGAGGAGGCGCTTCCGGAGCGGGGGCGCTGAGGGCGGCGGTGTTCAGGGGACCCAGCGGGGAAGGGGCCCGGCGCGGCTTCGTGCGCGGTGACACTGTGTCCCCCGCGGGGCTGTGCGCGCGGCCGTCGGGTCTTCCCGCTCCGGGCCCCGGGGCCGCGGGGCCGCGCGTCCGTGTTCCTGCCCCGCGCCGACTCGGTTCCCGCCGCGTCCTCACGCGGTTCGCGGTCCGCGGTCCGGGAGCAGGTGCCCGGGCGGTGCTCGCGCTCCCGCCGCTCTGGCCGCGCGGGGTCCGTCCCGCCTCCGCGTGCGGGTCGGGGCGTCTGTCCCGTGTCTGCGACGGCGTCGTGGGGAGTTCGGTGCGACGGCCCCGCATCTGCAGGTCGCTCCGGGCAGGACGGACGTGGTCACAGGGTCGGTTCCTTCACCTCCAGGAGCGCAGAGTAGCTTTCCGTCCCCGTCCCCGTGTCTTCCTCCGTTTCTGCCCCCAGTGTCCTGGCCTCAGAGAGCAGGTCTGTCACCTCCTTGCTTAGATACCCGGCCCCCCCGCCCCCCCCCCACAGCCCTTCGTTCCTTGCGATGCGGTTGTAAATGGGACCGTCTCTTACTTTCTCTTTCCGACGGGTCGTCGGGAGTGTGTCGATGTGCACGTGGTGTTTGTGTGTTGATCTCGTGTCCTGCGAGTGCGCTTACTGATTAGTTCCGTTTACCTTACATATAACGCCACCGGTTTCTACCAGCAAAAATGGGTTTATTTGGAAAGAAGAGAGTATTTGTCCTGCAGCCTGTGTCCCTCAGCATAAAGACTTGCAAGGTTCAGTCCGTGTCGTGGCAGGTGTCAGAATTCCCGCCCTTGGGGAGGCCGAGCCTATTCCGTCGCGTCGAGACCGCATCGTGTTTATTTATTCGTCTGGCCGCGGGCGCTCGGGTTGCCTCCACGTTTGGGCTGCTGGGAAGAGGCTGCTGTGGACCCGGGAACGGGAATGTCGGCTCAAGGCTTCGCTTTCAACTTCCGGGCGTGTGTGCACAGGTGGCGTCTGTGTTAGCTTCCTGAGCAGCCACGTACTGTTCCCTGCGGCCGCGCCGTGTTACTTCATTCCTTCACGGGACGGAATCATATTGCTGTTCGTGGGTCTGCCCCAGTTTGTTTTCCCGTCCACCCACCGAGGGGCATTTGCATAGTTTCTACCTTTGGGCTGCTCTGAGCGGTGCTGCTGTGTATGTTTGTGCACGTGCTCTTTTTTCAAACTACTGTTTTCAATTCATCCGGATACACCTCTAGGAGTAGCGTTGTGGAGTCATGTGGTAATTCTGTGTTTTTATCTTTTTGAGGAAATGCCAAGCCATTGTACACCTAGCCTCCACCATTTTACATTTCCACAAGCACGTTTAAGGGTTCCAATTTGTCAACATCTTTGCCAACATTTGTTATTCTGTAGTTTTCTTGATGATAGCAATTTTAGTGTAAAAGGGTATCTACCTACCCTTAGGTAGATTAAATTATAGATTTATCTATAGGTAGATAAATTTAAATTATGGAAATTTAAATCTAAATTTCCATAAGGACTAATGATGTTTAACATCTTTTCATGTCTATTCACCATTCGTATGATCTCCCTGGGGAAAGGCGTGTCCAATTCCTTTGTCCATTTAAAAACTTTGTTGTTGACGATGATGAATTGTATGGCTCTTTATATATTCTGTATAGCAGACTCTTACCAGACGAACAATGTGCAAATATTTTCTTCCATTCTAGGCATTCTCTTCTCACTTTTGGGATAGCACCTTTTGATGTACAAAGGTTTTTAATGTTGAGGAAACTAAATTTATCCTTGTTCGTGCTTTGGTGTCAGCTCTGAGAACATTGTTAAACTCAATGCTCATGAAGATTCATCTCCATTGATTTCTTCTGGAGTTTATAAGTTTACCTCTTGCATTTAAGCTTTTGATCCGCTTTGACTTAATGTTTGTATGTGGTGTGAGGGTAAGGGTCCCATTTCATTCCTCTGCATATGAATAGCCAGTTGTCTAGCACCCTTTGTTGAATAGACCTTTGTTTCCCCAATGTTATGTTGTCTGCCTTTGTCAAAATTCAGTTGACCATAGACTAAATGGTTTATTTCTGGGTTCTCAGTTAATTCCCACTGATCTGTACGTGTACCTTTATGACAGTATCACAATGTTTTATTTGTTGCTGGTGTGTTTTAAGATTCGAAATTGGGAAATATGAGCATCTACCTTTGATTTTTTTTTTTTTGATTATTTTGTTTATTTTTCAGCCCCTTGATATTCCATATGACTGTTAGGATTGGCTTGTGTTTTTCTTCTCAGAGGCCCTTGTGAATTTTCCTGGGATTCACATTGAATCTATATGTTGCATTGTGTATTATTGCCATTCAGCAATAGTATATTTTAGATTGTTTTTAATATCTTTCGGCAGTGTTTTTGACATCTATTCCAAAGTATTTTTTTAAGTGTTGATGTTACCTAAAATGGAATTGTTTTCTTAAATTCCTCTTCATGAGATTTATTGCTAGAATATACAAATCAGTGAGATATTTGTGCATCAATATTTGTCTTGTAACTTTCCTGAATTAGGAGTTAGGTGACCAACTCCAAACGTTTTTGTTGATTCTTTAGGAAGTACTGTATATAAGATGATGTCATCTTAGGATTCTAAATAGATGTAGTTCTACCTTTTCTTTTCATATGTGGGTTGGGGGTTAGGACTAGGGCTAGGGCTAGGAGGTATGGATAGGAGTTAGGATAGGGGTTAGGGTTCAGGGTTTAGGGGTTAGGGTTAAGGGTTTGGGAAGGGTTCGGGTTCGGATTAGGGGTTTGGGTTAGGGTCAGGGGTTTGGGTTTGGGGTGTGGACTTGGGCTCAGGCTCAGACTGGGATAGGTCTGGGGATGGAGCTGTGAGCACCCTGTGCAGCTCCGTCCGGGCTTTGGAAATGATGTGGTGATGTTCCATGCTCCATGCCGAGTAATCCTGTTTCGCTTCTGGGCCCCGTGTGCCTGGCATTCTCAGACTTAGGAATTGGGTCTCCTTTGGGAGAGAGCCTGAGCTAGGGTTAGGAATCGGTCCTGGGACGTCACCAGGGCCGAAGGGACACCAATTCCGGGATCTCCCTGGAGGGCTGAAATGAGGGCCCATGCGCGGGTGCGGGTCATGTGTAGGGTTAAGGTGGGAGTTTGGCTGCGGGTTCGGTGGAGGGTTAAGTTTGGGGTACCGGTTAGGGTTAGGTCCCAGGAGGCTCCTAGTGCCGAACTCCAGCACTGCAGTGGTCTACCCAGAGGGCTGAGTGTAGGGCACAAGGGAGGATGCTGTTCAGCTTAGTCTTGGGTTCCAGGGCCAGCCTCTCTCGTGGGCCACTGTATGGTTGGACCTCAGGAACCCCCTTGAGCAGCTCCATCAGAGCTTTGGCAATAACATGATCATGTTACACATTCCATATTGAGTAATCCTGCCACAGGATTAGGGTTCGGTCCAGGGACGTTGACAGGGCCAAAGTGAAATGAGTTCCGTATTTTACCTGGAGGGCTGAAATGTGGGACCGAGCATGGGTGCGGGTCAGGTGCAGGGTTACTGTGGGAGTAATGGTGAGGGTTCGGTGGAGGGTTACGGTGAAGGTACTGGTTAGGGTTAGGTCCCAGGAAGCTCCAGGTGCCGAACCCCCGGCCTTGCAGTGGTCTCCCCGACAGCTGAATGTAGGGCACATGGGAGGGTGCCTCTGAGGCTTACTCTTTGGGTGCCAGGTCCAGCCTCCGTATTGCGCCACTCTTCGGTTGGGCCTCAGGACCCCCTTGTGCAGCTCCATCCGGGCTTTGCCAATGACATGGTGATGTTCCACGTTCCATGCCAAGTAATCCCACATTGTTTCTGGCCCCCCTGTGTCTGGCGTTCTCAGAGTTACGAGTTGGGTCCCCATCAGGAGAGAGCCTGAGCTAGGGTTACGGTTCGGATATAGGACGTCGCCAGGGTCAAAGCGACACCAGTCCCATGCTCTACCTGGAGGGCTGAAATGATGGCTCATGCATGGACACAGGTCAGGTGTAGGGTTAGGGTGGGAGTTAGGCTGAGGGTTCGATGTAGGGTTACGGTGAAGGTACTGGTTAGGGTTAGGTCCCAGGAGGCTCTAGGCGCCAAACCTCCGGAAGTGCAGTGGACTCCCCAGAGGGCTGAGTGGAGGGTGCATGGGAGGGTGCCACTCAGGTTTACTCTTTGGGTGCCAGGGCCAGCCTCCAAGAGGGCCACTCTTCGGTTGAGCTTCAGGAACCCCCTTGTGCAACTCCATCCGGGCTTTGGCAATGGTATGGTGACCTTCCATGTTCCATGAGAAGTATTCTCTCACCATCTGGGTCCCGTGTGCCTGGCATTCTCAGAGTTGGGAATTGGGTCCCCATGGGGACAGAGCCTGAGCTAGGGTCAGGGTTCGGTCCAGGGACATCACCAGGGCTCAAGGGACACCAGTCCCATGATCTCCCTGGAGGGCTGAAATGAGTGCCAATGCGGGGATGCGGGTCAGGTGTAGGGGTAGGGTGGCTGTGAGGGTGAGGTTTCGGTGGAGGGTTACAGTTAGGGCACTGGTTAGGGTTAGGGTTAGGTCCCAGGAAGCTCCAGGTGCCCAACCCCTGACAGTGCAGTGTTCTCCCTGGAGAGCTGAGTGGAGGACGCATGGGAGAGTGATGCTCGGGGTTATTCTTTCGGAGCCAGGGCCAGCCTCATGTGTGGACCACTCTTCAGTTGGGCCTCAGGAACCCTTTTGTGTAGCTCCATCCGGGCTTTGCCAATGACATGGTGATATTCCATGTTCCATGCCAAGAAACCCCGCACCACTTCTGGGCCCCGTGTGCCTAGGATTCTCAGAGTTAGGAATTGGGTTCCCATCGGTTAGATCCTGAGCTAGGGTTAGGGTTTGGTCCAGGGACGTCGCCAGGACCGAAGCGACACCAGTCCCGTGATTTACCTGGAGGGCTACAATGAGGACCCCGGCATGGGTGTGGGTCAGTTGTAGGGTTAGTGTGTGTGTTAGGATGAGGGTTCAGTGGAGAGTTATGGTGAGGGTACCGATTAGGGTTAGGTCCCAGGAGGCTCCAGGTGCCGAACCCCTGGCAGTGTAGTGTACTCTCCAGAGGGCTGAGTGTAGGGCTCATGGGAGGGTGCCGCTCAGGCTTAGTCTTTGGTTTCCAAGGCCAGCCGCTGGTGTGGGCCGCACCTCGGTTGGGCCTCAGGAACCCCCTTGTGCAGCTCCATCCGGGCTTTGGCAGTGACATGGAGACGTTCCTCGTTCAATTCTGAGTAATCCCTCACCGCTTCTGGGCCCCGTGTGACTGGAGTTCTCAGAGTTAGGAATTGGGTCCCCAGCAGGAGAGAGCCTGAGCTAGGGTTAGGGTTTGGTCCAGGGACGTCGCCAGGGCTGAAGCCACACCAGTCCCGTGATCTACCTGGAGGACTGAAATGAGGGCCCATATGAGGGTTCTGGTCAGGTGTTGGGTTAGGGTGGGAGTTAGGGTGAGGGTTCAGTGGAGTGTTAAGGTGAGGGAACCTGTTAGGGTTAGGGTTAGGTCGCAGGAAGCTTCAGGAACTGAACCCCTGACAGTGCAGTGGTCGCCCTGGAGGGCTGAATGTAGGGTGCATGGCAGGGTACAGCTGAGGCTTACTCTTCGGGTGCCAGGGCCAGTCTCCATAGTGGGTCACTCTTCGGTTGGGGCTCAGGAACCCCTTTGTGCAGCTCCATCCGGCCTTTGGTATGACATGTCCATGTTCCACATTCCATGCTGAAAAATCCCGCATTGCCGCTGGGCTCCGTGTACCTGATGTTCTCAGAGTTAGGAATTGGGTCCCCATGGGGACAGAGCCTGAGCTAGGGTCAGGGTTCAGTCCAGGGACGTCACCAGGGCCTTAGCGACACCAGTCCCGTGATCTCCCTGGATGGCTGAAATGAGGGCCAATGTACGGGTGCGGGTCAGGTGTAGGGTTAGGGTGGGAGTTAGGGTGAGGGTCCGGTGGAGGATTATGGTTAGGGCACTGGTTAGAGTTAGGTCCCAGGGGGCTCCAAGCACTGAACCCCTGACAGTGCAGTGGTCTCCCTGGTGAGTATGAATGCTGGGCTCATGGGAAGGTGATGCTCAGGCTTAGTCTTTGGGTGCCAGGGCCAGCCTCCTGTGTGGGCCATTCTTTGGTTGGGCCTCAGGAACCCCCTTGTGCACCTCCATTTGGGCTTTGGCAATGACATGGTGATGTTCCATGTTCCATGCTGAATTATTTTGCACCACTTCTGAGCCCCGTGTGCCTGGCTTTCTCAGACTTAGGAATTGGGTCCCCATCAGAGAGAGCCTGAGTTAGGGTTAGGGTTCGGTCCAGGGATGTCACCAAGGTCAAAGCAACACCAGTCCTCTGATCTCCCTGGAGGGCTGAAATGAGTACCCATGCGTGGGTGTGTGCCAGGTGTAGGGTTAGGGAGGGAGTTAGGGTGAGGGTTCGGTGGAGGGTTATGGTGAGGGTACCAGTTAGGCTTAGGGTCAGGTCCCAGGAAGCTCCAGGTGCCAACCCCCCAGCTGTGCAATGGTCTCCCTGGAGGGCTCACTGGAGGGCCCATGGGAGGGTGCCATTCATGCTTATTCTTTGGGTGCCAGGGTCAGCCTCCGGTGTGGGCCACCCTTTGGTTGGGCCTCAGGATCCCTCTTAATCTGCTCCATCCTGGCTGTGACAATGACATGGTGACTTCCATTTTCCATGCCTAGTATCCCCCCACTGGTTCTGGGCCCCTAGCGTCTGGCATTCTCAGACTTTGGGTGCCCATCGGGAGAGAGCCTGAGCTAGGGTTAGGGTTTGGTCCCGGGACGTTGCCAGGGCCAAAGTGACACAAGTCCCGTGATCTCTGTGGAGAGCTGAATGAGGGCCCCTGTGCAGGTGCACATCAGGTGTAGGGTTAGGGTGGGAGTAGGGTGAGGTTTCGGTGGAGGTTTATGTTTAGGGCACTGGTTAGGTTTAGGGTTAGGTCCAAGGAGGCTCCAGGTACCGAATCCCTGACAGTGCAGTGTTCTCCCCGGAGGGTATGAGTGGAGGGCACTTGGAAGGGTGCTGCTCAGGCTTATTTTATGGGTGCCATGGCCAGCCTGGTGCAGCGTATTGTTCGGTTGGGTCTCAGGATCCCCCTTATGCAGCTTCATCCAGGATTTGGCAATGACATCGTGACTTCCACGTTGCATGGTGAGTAATCCGCACTGCTTCTGGCCCCCGTGTGTGTGCCTGGTGTTCTCAGACTTAGTAATTTGGTTCACATCGGGAGAGAGCCTGAGCTAGGGTTAGGTTTTGGTCTAGTGACATCACCAGGGCCGAAGCAACACCAGTCCTGTGATTGCCCTGGAGGGCTTAACTGAGGGCCCATGTGCAGGTGTTGGTCAGGTGTAGGGTTAGGTTGGGAGTTAGGGTGAGGGTTCGGTGGTGGGTTTTTGTGAGGATACCGTTAGAGTTACGTCCCAGGAGGCTCCAGGCGCTGAACCCCCTGCAGTGCTGTGGTCTCCCTGAAGGCTGAGTGGAGGGTGCATGGGAGGGTGCCACTCAGGCGTAGTCTTTGAGTGCCAGGGCCAGTCCTGTATGGGCCACTCTTCGGTTGTCTCTCAGTACCCTCCCTTATACAGCTGCATCCGGGCTTTGGCAATGACATGGTGACATTTCATGTTCCATGCCGAGTAATACCCACTGCTTCTGGCCCCTGTGTGCCTGGCATTCTCAGACTTAGGAATTGGGTCCCCACTGGGAGAGAGAGAGAGGTCCCCACTGAGCTAGGGTTAGGGTTCGTCTCAGGGACTTTGCCAGTACCGATGGGATACCAGTCCTGTGATCTTCCTGGAGGCTGAAATGAGGTCCCATGCACGGGTGTGGGTTAAGTGTAGGGTAAGGGTAGGAGTTAGGGTGACGTTTCGGTGGAGGTTTATAAAATGTGGGATTCACTGCAAAAGAAAGAACAGGAAGAAATGATAGGGTCGTAATCAGCACAGATCTAAGCAAGATGTCTGAACTAGAATTTAGAACCACAATAATAGGAGTACTCACTGGTGTGGAAAAAATTATAAAATCCAATTCTTCAGAGATAGAAGAAATAAAATCTGTTCAGGATGGAATTAAAAATGCTAAAACTGTCATGCAATATCGAATGGATGCCATAATGGCATTGATGGACAAAGCAGAGCAGTGAATCAGCAAAATAGAAGATAAAATAATCAGAATAATGAAGCAGAAAAAAGGAGGGAAACTGGCAAAAGAGCATGATACAAGAAGTAGGGTTAGGGTTAGGGTTAGGGTTAGGGTTAGGGTTAGGGTTAGGGTTAGGGGTTAGGGTTAGGGTTAGGGTTAGGGGTTAGGGTTAGGGTTAGGGGTTAGGGGTTAGGGGTTAGGGGTTAGGGTTAGGGTTAGGGTTAGGGGTTAGGGTTAGGGTTAGGGTTAGGGTTAGGGTTAGG
>NC_064814.1:58233124-58236349 GCF_023721935.1 Panthera uncia
TGTCATCTAATGAGAAAGAAATTTACTTTCCACATTTTCCTAATTCCTAAAAGATGATTTGAGTAATATTTTCTTTGCTCAACACTGTATCACATTTCCTCTTTGGCACTTATATCCTCCTTTTCCTTCCAACTCCAACATTACTAGCAGATTTCATCCCAGGGCAACAGAGAGCCATGGTCCGGGAGGACTAGCCTATTTTGATAGGTTTCTCATCTTCATCATCACTGGCTTCCACTCCACTTCTTGCTATTTTCCATCAACGACCTCACAGTGAAAAATAATCTAGCCATACCATAATAGAGTCACTATCTAACTTCTTCAGGTATAGTGCTCTATATACTCCTTGGTTGCCCAACAGTTACATTGCTTATTTGGTGTGTAATGCCTTGAACTACCATTGTCATCCTAAGAATCACTTAAATGACCTTGTTTGTACCATTTTCTTTACAATAACCTTATGAAGTAAGCATCATCAGCCCCATTCTAAAATGGAGCAAATAGATGCTAAAAGATAAGTAGCTTGGGGAGCCTCATGACTCAGTCGGTTAACCGTCCGACTTCAGCTCAGGTCATGATCTCACGGTCTGTGAGTTCGAGCCCCATGTCAGGTTCGATGCTGACAGCTTAGAGCCTGGAGCCTGCTTCAGATTCTGTGTCTCTCTCTCTCTCTCTCCCCCACCCTCGCTCTCTCTCTCTCTCTCAAAAATAAATAAAAATTAAAAAAAATAATAAATAAATAAAAATATGTTAAAAAATTACAAAAAAAAGATAGTAGCTCATGCAATGTCACAGACTTAGGAAGGGTGAGCTTGAGACTTTGATCCAGGAGCAGCTGACTTCAAAACCCTCACTGTCAATCACTAGACTATGCCCATAGGGGTTTCCAGAAGGTATAGACTTATCCTGATTTTGAACCCAGTCTATACTCAAACCAGACATAACTATGCCCTTCTTAATAAAGATATTCAAATCCCCTAACAGCAGGAAAGAGGCCTAGACAAAGACCCAACCTACAAAGAGGGAAGCAATGAACTAGTTCCTAAAACCAGCCATCTCCTCTTTTTGTTTCCTTGTCAACTCATGAATCTTCAATATTCCTCTCCTGTTGCCCAGGAAAGTCCTCTTTTTCTCTCTTGTCTAAGAGGGTGAACTTTTTTGGATGAATGCTCAGCAACAGGGATCTTGGGGGTCTGATTTTAGCTGGGAAAACATGGCCTCCCTCCTTGAGTTATGGGTCTGTGGGCCCATGTGGGTGATGCTGTCCATAGATCACACATGGTTTGAAGGTGGGGAAAACCACAGACAGCATACATTGCTTAGCAATTTTCAATCAAGCGTCTGTAGTAATGTTTCTAGGGTAATTAGATTCATGACCTGCCACAGGGAACAATTTCTTCCACTAACTTATCTGGACTACAGATACAAGCATAAACACTCCAGTGGGGCCTCTAAATTCTGACCCAAACTTGAGCTGATCTGACTTTCATCTCATGCCAGAAGCTGCTTTCTGAATTATGGCAGCTTTCCGGCTTCCACCTTGAAGTAAACAGGCCTCTGGGAGTTTCAACAGCCACTTAAGACTTTTCTTTGCATATTTGGATGAAGAAAACAGCAGCTAGTAAAAAAGAGGGAGAGAGAAAGAGGGGAGGGTGGAAAAGGGAGGGAGGGAGGGAGGGAGGGAGGGAGGGAGAGAGAAAGAGAGCACACACGCACGAGCACACAAGCGAGCAGTAGGAGAGAAAATGAGGGCATTGGGGGAATAGAGAGAGAGAGAACCAAGCTGTCCTCAGCTTCCTGCCCTTCTAAATTAATAATCTAAGCCCCTAACAATTATATTATTCCATTGGATCGACTCAGACAGTATTACACGACCATATATTTCACATTTTAATATGACATGTGATTTTATTAGTGTATTCCATCAGCTCTGATGAAAACCTAAGTCTTCAGGATGTTTTTTTTTCCTCCCCCCACCCCGGCTAATAAAGGAAAACCATAAAGGATATTATAAATTTGAATAAAGCTTGGGAAGTGTGAAAATTGTTCAGAAACCCAAGAAACGGCCATTCACATTTGCAATAGTGGTTCATTAGCATCCGGCCATTCAGTCATCTAAATTAAAGCTTATTTTCCCTTTTTAAGCAAGCAGCTTCTCATACCATCTTATTAATGCCCTTCATAGATTCCAGGATGCATTTCAGCAAAGCTGCCGCAGAACCATAAAAGGTGGAAATGCTTGTTAATTTTTCCTCTTCACTCCTCAAGACTATCAAGGAAAGAAGTGAGACACAGAAAACACATTTGTTCTGCACTATCATATCCCCACTTTGTGCTTTTCCTGGCTCACAGTAGCTCCTATATAACCTTATTAAGACCTCCCCTTCTTCTAACAAACAAATTGGGTTCTATTAGGAATGTGATATTTGGGCTGTGATCTATTAAACACACAAAGACAGAGAACTGCACAAAAAACAGGTCGTGAAATATCAATGTGATTCCTGAAGAGAAATGGTTTATGTGTTCTTAGAGCCTGACCACAAAGTCAGAACCTCTCTGGCATATTTACTGAGTGTTGATAAACAAGAAAGCCAGTCATAGTCCTGGCCCCCATACCTTACACTCTGGTAGGATTTGTACATTATGCAGAACACTCTTCTCACTGAATGTGTAAGAAGGACCCACCCAGAGAATAGTAGAAACATTCACCATGGAAGAAAGAGTCCAAGGGGCCCAGCATGGATGTGGGGGCCAAGGGAAAATCAGACAGTTGTGGCAGAATGCACATAATTCAGCCATAAGTCTGGACAACCAGAAACCCACAGTGGAGAATAATCTCAGGTATGGAAAACTGACTCACTTATTCATTCAAGAAATATTGGAAGGCTTACTATGTGCCAAGCACGGATCTAACCCAGAGCGATAGAACCATAAACAAGACTGGCAAGAAAGACCCCCTGCTCTCACGCACCTTACAATCCAGGGGTGGAGAGGGAGGAAAAAGATAATAAATACTATAAAAAAAGATAACTTCCTTGAGTGTGCTATGCCCCGAATCAAATAAGTAGAACAAAGAGAGAGCTGCAGTAAAGAAAGAGAGAAGTACAATGTCTCTTAGAGGTGGTCTTAAAGGTAGACACCTTTAAGAGGTGTGAAAAAGAGGCAGTAACCACTGGGGTCATTTCAGAGAACAAAGAGAGAACAGAAACAGTCAATACAGACACT
>NC_064814.1:58236449-58246001 GCF_023721935.1 Panthera uncia
CTCCTTGTCTCAGCATGTCTCTGCCTGCCTTGAGACTCTCTCAACTTCAACTCCTTTCTCCTGGCTCTTTGCCAGCCCTTTGAAGGGAGATCTCTAGTGGTTCTCATGCCAAGTGAGACGGTTCCCATCAGAACCACCTGTGTCAAGTTGCTGGGGATTCTCTGTCAATGCAAAGGATAGGAACCTCAGGTACAAATGTTCCCCCAAATCCCCTTTCCAACTCTGTCTGACCTCACCCAATGCTTTCTCCCAAGCATCTGTTTCATCAGCTTCAATTACAACCTCTAGGGTACTAACTTCTTACTATGCCCTATGTTAGCCGGGAGCCCCGTGTTTTTTATAATCAAACATCCCAACACTCTCATCCCACAGTGCACAGGGATGAGAGTAAAGTGACAGAAGGAATGGTGATATTTGGGAAGCTATGGTACTGAAATGTCAATGACCCCATAAGTTTCTGATATATCCCCTTACCCATATCGATACCACATTTACATTCAATAACTTTTTTTTTCAGTGCACATCATCATGACTGATTTACAAAGCAATTTACAACTGGCAAACTGTTTTCACAAAGCATTTTACCACGGTATTAGTCCATAAAAGTCCTCAAAATACTATCTATACTCCCAGAACTGCCAAAGAATGGGTATGAGGATTAAATATCTTTCTACAGTCTTAAAAGTAATCAAAAGATAATCTGCTTCTCTTAGGGGTGTGGCTGTACAGAATCAAGAGACAGCGAGACTAGAAAAGTATCAGCATTTTCAATTTTGCCTAACCCAGGGGAGCAGAAACATACAGTTATTCAAACATGTAAGGAAAAGAGGTAATGCATATTTAGTACCAATCTCATTCAAGGGACTCTGATAGGCACTGTACTTACATAATCTCATCAGATCAAGATCAGCTGCATAATTTGTAGGCCGGATGCAGAATGAAAACACAGGCACCATTATTCAAAAATTGTTAAGGATTTCAAGCATTCAACCAAGCATGGGCCCTTCTAACCACAGAGACCTGTGCATTGCACTGCATGCTCCAGAAAAACTTAGAGCATTTTACATATGACATAAGGTTAAGTAACTTGCCCAAGGACACACAGCTGAAAAGGGTGCAACAGAAATTTAAGCCCAGAGTCCACATGATCTATCCACAAACTGCACAATGAGTCACACACATTCATGCACACACAGAACTTAATTGATTTTACTTCAAAAATTATGGAGGCCCCCAAAGCGCCTAACAAAATGAGAAACCTTAATGACTTCATGCCCTTTAGAACTGCTAAGTATTTGTTTGCATTTCATTAAATTTGCAAAGTAAAACTTGATTTAAAATTCCAAGGCTCCATTTCAATGATCTACATTTGGGGACTCCACGAAATGGCTGAACAAATGAGGTGTGTGAGGCCCCCTTTCTTTTTCTTACTTTGTGAGCCTTGGAATTCTTTAATGAAAAATTTCATGGCACATGAATCATTACGTGGGGGAAAAATACTAAAACCTGATTGCATTATTGAATTCTAAAACTGCTCCAGATTAGATGAAACTATTTCAAATCCCGAGGGATGACATCCCAGCTCAACCCTCGTGGTTTTAATTGATAGGCAATCTCTCTCTCTATTAGATAAACCGAAGCATGGCAAATGAACTTTTCTCTGGATATCTCCAGCTCTCCCCAGCCACGTGTCCAATTCCAACATCAGGTCATTGTAGTTCTACAATGTCAGTATCTTTCAGAAATGCTCAATTCTTCACTTGGGGAGCAGGGTATTTCAAAGTCTTGGCACATGGACTATAAGCAGGGGTACTCTCACCCTAATTTTATAGGTATTTGTGCTTTAAGGGGGTGAGATTTGAGTCTGATATTCTAAGAAAAATGAGCCACCCATCCAAGTATCTGGAGGATGAGTGTTACAGAAGGTAGGGAGAGCACTAAACTCTAAGGCTGAACATGCTCAATGACTTTGAAGACTGGAGAGAACACGGAAACATAGCAAGCAAGGGCATATCACAAGCAGATCTGCAATTTAGAAATCAGACTCTGGCTGCTGCTAACAGAAGGGTCTGGGGGTAGCAGGCATCATCAGGCAGGCGAATTCAGGAGACCACTGCGGAAGACCATGAGAGATAGTACCTAGACAAGGTTAGCAGCAACAGAGATGACTAGTCATGGATGCATTTGAGATTGTTCTTCTGAAGGTGGAAGCGGCAGGGTCTGCTGACAGACTGAAGGGGAAAGATGGAATCTATAATGATGCCTTGGTTGTCAGTTCAGCAACTAAGTAGATGGTGAGGCCATTTACAAATATGGGAAAGATTCCAGGATGTAATGGCTGAGGATAGCTGCCGAGTTTAACGTAACATGTTGAAGGAAACACTCTCTATGTATGACGTCCTTTTCTGTCCTTCTACTTTTCCAAACCTTGATTCCATCTTGAGAACCACTTCATCCTAGTATCTCTTGCATGCACTCTGTCGAGCTTTAACTGCTAAGTGTTTCTGAGGTAGCTATTGTTGGGGACCATAAATTCTACAGGGACATGTGTGTCTACAAATGGACACACATAAAGAGACATTCTGGTGTTGACCCTCAGATGAACTAGAATTACAGGGTGTGGTTCACCTAGCAGTTTTTGCAGAACTGTGTCCTGGGAGTCCAAAATTCTAACCCAGCCTGGAAGTTCGGGATTAGATCACTGTACAGGACAGGGATGTAGGACCAAAGGAAGCAAAACTGTCCGATATTTGTGGGAATGTAGAATGGTGAACAAGGAAAAGTGTGAAAAAAAATTTCAAAAGGCCAATCAGTGGAAGCAGAGTAGTAACCAGCAAGAGAGAGGGTCTGAAGAAGTCCTTCTAGGTAATGGTTGGAGATGGATGGAAAGGGCCTTTTAAGGAAGTACTTCTCCAACTTTGATTGGAGGTGGGCCAGAGTCTCTGCACCTCTATCAAGCTCCCAGGTAATGCTGCTGCTGGGCTATAGACCACACCTGGAATAATAAGGTTTTAATGGACTGCCATTGGAAGGAAGGATGGGAGAGCCCCAAAGACAATTGCTCAGGATGATACACTGTGAAAACCATGTGAACAGCCAGACCAATGACACACTTGAGAATCATCTGACATTTCTTTTCTTTTAAATTTTTTTAAATGTTTATTTATTTTTGAGAGGGAGAGTAGGAGCACGAGTGGGGGAGGGGCAGAGACTGAGGGAGACACAGAATCTGAAGCAGGCTCCAGGCTCTGAGCTATCAGCACAGAGGCCGACACGGAGCTCGAACTCACAAACCATGAGATCATGACCTAAGCCGAAGTCCGACAGTCAACCGACTGAGCCACCCAGGCACCCGCATCCAACATTTCTTAATACCTACTAGTTACTGATAGCTGTACTGCCCACATTTCTCTAATCATAGCTCACTTTGAGCTCAAACAATATCCAGAAGATGCTGGTACCTCTTTCTGTAGGATATGGAGACTTAGGAAGTTTCAGTAAATTCATAATCAATGGCAAAGATGACCTTACAAATTTTCTAAATAACTGATTTACTGAGACATAATTCACACACCAAATAGTCTACCCTTATAGAAATTCATGCATCCTTATTCCACACAGCATAATTCCAAGAACTTTATATCTTATAGACAAGAAAACAATTGCCTACTCTCTCTAAAAGCGATAGCATGAGTATCCACCAGAAAGTCATCTATACCCAGGGCTCTCAAATGGAAATGTTGTCCCTACCTCCCCAAGGACATTTGCCTGTATCTGGAAGCACTTTACGTTAACTGGAGAGGGGGGGTTGCTGGCATCTAGTACTGCTAAACATCCTACAGTGCCCAGGATAGTCACCATCGCCTGACCAAATAATCTGGCCCCAAATGTCAACAGTGCTGAGGCTGCAAAAATCTGATCTAGAAGTTCAGAGTCTAAGTTTTACTTATTTTCAATGATTTCCAGACAAGTCAAGAGAGTCATATTTTTTCAGGGCATCTTAAAGAGAAGCATCAATTCATATCTTGCTCTGAGCACCCAGGAAGTCCCTGCTACACTTAAGTAAGTATTTCCTGGCGCTTCTATCACCACCTCTCACAGAGCACCCGACTAAGGACTTTGTTCCCCATAAGAATTCCATAAATGTTTGTGTGTTATATGGGTGAAATGAAGGGTCAAAAAGGTGGTTCTTCCCTTTTTAAGCATCACAGTGAGAATACAGCTTGCATCCCATGTGAGCCAATTAGCTTGCCTCTGTGATATGGCTTTTAGACTACCGTTTTAACCTCAACCCTGCTACCTCACAAATAAATGCCTTTGGTCACAAAGGGGATGCCTAGAGAGTATGTAGCAAACTTAGTTCAAATTCATCCTCACTCAGGTAAGAAATAAGTCAAAATACCTGCCATAGGAGGAGGGACAGTCTTGTCAGGGCCATATGCCAAAGAGCAGCAACACCATTAATTATTTGGAAGATTTCAAATCCTGGTTGACCTCATTTTTTTTCCTTTGCCAAGTGTGATTAGTCTATTTTTAATCCTGTTACTGGCTTGAGGTTTTTAACAACTGACATATGTCACGAACCATGAAAACACTAAGAATTAGGCACAAGGGACTCCCAGCTTAAGGTTAGAAAAAGAACACATAGGTTCTCTGTGAGGGAGAATGGATTATTTTAGCTTGCAAACAAGAACCGAGAATAACACTGAAATACGCTAAAGAAAACTCAGAGTCTTATCTTGCCGGTTCATAGCCACGATGTCCTCTGCTTCTCTTGGTTCCTCCAAAAGGAATTCATTTATCAGAATACAAAGCATATAGCCTTCGTCCCAATGAGGAAATAAACTCAACAGGTACTGCAAGCTACAGAAGGACAAACCATACGTTCTGCCAAGCACTCACACGAAAAGAACTATTCACAGTGTGCTCCAATAAATACATGAAGTCAAATGTCAAGCATCGAAAACATCTATCTGAGCTGGTAGAAATTATGAGACTGTTGTTCAGGGAACTGTATATAATGGAATATCCATCAAGGCCAAACAAAGGCACCGATCGGCCTCTCCCCATGAGAAACAGTGACAGCACCGAGCTTCTCAATGTAACGCTGATGTGGGCAGAAGCTCCAGCATGAGCCTTGACATGTGTCACCGCGCTTGGCTACAAATGCATTACAAGAAATTACATGGGATGCTATCAGAAAATTGAAAATCCGATGAGTGTTTCACTTAGTTACTGTAATTCTTCAATGCTATTCCAATCTTGTGCAAATTAGAAGGCACTTACAGCTCCGAAGCCAGACAGAAGAATGAACGAGGTTTTCATTATGCCTTTAATAGGTTTATTGGGAGGTTTCCTATTAAAAGGTACTTGAGGAAAATGATGGGTTGGATCTCTGTATTACAAGAGATCTTCAAGAGGCAACCAAAATGGTACCTCACGTTTGCTATAAACAATGAGTAGCATGGCCATCTCTGGGTAGGTGCCTAATAAATTATCTTTAACGGAAGACTGCATATACAACTGATGATTGCCTAGTTATAATTCCAGCATGCCTGCAGCATAGCATTCTAATAGCCATCATCTGTAGAGTCTAACCCTTTGATCCACACTACAGGAATAATCACCTTAAAACTAGAAAAAAACAAAAGTGGGTGGTGCATGGTCACTCTCCACTTCATAAGAGTTTGGGAGTACATTTCACATGCCTCCCATCACCACCATCATTATCACCACCACCATCATGAAATCTTCCCAATTATTTAATAACTGTCAGTAGCACAAAGAATGCACACATGATTAGGGACAATTATTATTTCAAAGAAAAATTGAATCACTTCAGATACTTAAGGTAAGTGTCCTTTGGCTCAAGTAAAAAGGCTACTTCTCAATATCAAAAGGAAAAAAATTAGCCTATGGAGACATTTTCTTCCACAAACAAGAACAGCCTTCCTTTTGTGAGCATTGGGATCATTTACTGCAAGGAAACCACAATAATGTATAGTGATTCGATGAAATAATACTTTGGACCATCAATCTAACTTATGAACATAATAGTATGTTAAGATAAAGCACTTCTCTTCTGGTACACAAACCCATCTATAATGGCTAAGAATATGTTTTCATTAAAACATTCGTATACAGAAAACTCAACTCTCAACTCTGTTTCCATGGCAACCTGCAATTCAACTTTTCAGTGCACTCAATGCCAGCTCTTTTTCTTACATGTAGGTCCTGAAGAGCATTTGTAAATAAAAATTTTAAGAGGGAAATCTTTGGACAAAGTGTTGCCTAGACACAGAAATAAGGGGGGAGGGGGACTTAAGGGTGCTAATTTCAGCTCTGTTATCCCAGATACTCACTTAACATGCTCACTTAACAAATATTTATTAAATACCTACCAGGTGTCAAGATGTAAAAGTAATGTTACCATACTCAGAACCTGGCATAAAGTAACATAATCAAAGTAAAAAGTGCTTCCAAAATGCCATGGGAGGGAAGGATTTGTTCTGGTTAGAAAATATTGGAAAATTTGAGGAAGCACTGAAAAATGAGCTGGGTCTTGAATGACACATATCTAAAAACAAAGAGATATGGCCATGGGTAGCTATCAGCTGTTATCAGCAAGGGGGAAGAAGTGGAAAAGATACCGCAATTTGGGGAAAAGGCAGTGCTTCTGTCCAGATGAAGCCACTGGTTAGTGAAGGATAACAAATTCATGATTTACCCTCCCACTCATTCATTCATTCACTCGCTCATTCATTCCCCCCTTCAAAAAGTGACTGCTTACTCTGCTCCAGGCACTTGTCATTTTGCTGGGACACCCTAGTAAGCAAGGCAAAGTCATTTTCCTCCTGACACATATCTTCTGGGGGATCCTGTAATGCTTCTGATGTTTATCGAAGGCATTGGGTGTTTTCCAGCAGCAACAAGGAGCCATAAAGCTTTGACACAAAGAGTTACACAGAAAAGCAGGTTTTGGAGAAATTGATCAAATAAGTGAGAGTAAGACCAGAAACGAAAAGGTATGTTTCAAAGGGTATTGGTTTTCCATGGCTGCCTTAACAAAGTCCCACAGACTCGTGGCTCAAATAACAGAAATTTATTGCTTCTCAGAACTTGGTGGCTAGGTTTGAACCTCAAGGCATCAGCAGGGGTGGTCCTTCTGAGGCCGTGAGGGAGAATCTGACCCAAACCTGTGCCCTAGGTTCTGATGGTTTAATATCAATCTTCGACATCCCTTGGCTAATAGCAGCGTTAACTTCATCCTTCATGGCATTCTCCCCATGTGCCATGCCTGTGTCCAAATTATCCTTTTATAAACAAAGACACCCAGTCGTATTGGACTAGGGCCCACCCTAATGACTTCATTTTAAGTTGGTTACCTCTGTAAAGACCCCAGCTCTGAATACAATCACATTCTGGTGTCCTTGAGATTAAGCCTTCAGCCTATCTGCTTAAGGGTACAACATGCTACCATCCCGAAAGCCTTTGTACTCCAGGTGATCAGATTATGGATTTTAAAAAACTTTTCTTTCATCTTTTTAGCCAAATGAATCAGCATACAATTACTGTAATGGAGAAAAAATAAAATTAATTTAAGAGAAGTAAAGAAGGCTGAAAAGAACATTGTGGAATCTGGAAGGAAGGAGGGTATTTGGGAGTGAAATGTATATAGCTAAACAGCCGACAGGATGAGGGGGGAAAGGGCAGGAGTCACCGAAAACAATGCTGAAGTGACAAATGAAACATAGTAACAGTGAATAAACAAAACCAGGGGACACAGAGGAGGAGCAAAGGTAGGGGAGAAAGGAAAGTGAGTTTGGTTTTGATTGTGTGTCACCAGGAGAGAACCCAGAAGTTCACGAGTTTGAAGACAAACTCTAAGACAAGTCAGGATTATGCCCAGAAATTTTAAATCAAGAAATACAAACTCTGTGTATCAGTTTTTCTCCTGCAAAATAGTAGCAATATTCTTTTTATCTCATAAGGCATTCTGGAGATGAGAAAAGTCTGGGTGAAAAGCCCTTAGAATAGGGTCTGACAGGTAGGAGGTGCCCCCTAAAGTGTTATCCATGGTGACTGGCCAGGATCCTTGATGAAAATGGAGAAGTAAAGCAATTTGTAACGAATTCAGGAGTCTATTCTAGAGGACTGCCTGCGCTTGCCCATGTCTGAGAGACAGAGAATGAAGAAGAGGTCACAAGTGATACAGAGACCCAGGCTCGGCAAGGAACATGAGAGGGCAGAGACTCAAGGAGCTGGGGTGGTCAGCGCCATCTGCTCGTGGACAGACTAAGGAGAGTAAGAGCTGAGAATAGGTGCTGACAACCACAGGGCCCCGGGTGACTTCCAAGAGCATCTTGTCAGTGTGGCAGAAAGTGTGGCAGTCAGATTAAGGGCAGGGGTGGAGGGGTGGGGGGGAGTTGGGTGGAGTAAACTGGCGGCCAAAGATAAGAAATCAAGCCACAGACAGCTCTTTTTCAAAAGTGAGGAGAAAACATCACTTGAGATGTCTTGTTTACAGGATGAGGTGCTCAAAAGCCAAAAGGGAAGGACCGGTAGAAGGAAACATATTCACCATATTAGCAAGAAACAGGATAATGTAGAGAGAAAAGGTGTAGAAGGACAGGAAACAGCTGGGATTAAAACAAGGAAGGGGATAATTTTTTTTTAATGCTTAATTATTGCACCTGTCACCAAGGAACTGCTACCAATCACATGGACAGAGGACATTTGAGAATATGAATGAATGTTCCTGCCACCCACTGCTCTGAGGAGAACGTGCAAGCAGTTCTGATTGAAGGGGGGTAGAACTTCACAAATCACCAGGCAGCAGTAGCTGAATAAAGACTGGGTAAGATTGGTTTTCTCCTGCAGCAAAATGCTGGACGCTACGGTGGCATGCCTACCAAACATGCAGGATAATTACAAGCAAAATGTGGAAGCAGAAGACTGTTTCAGAAGACAAATTAGCACAAAGCACTCTGCATGTTTTCCAGCTGAAGCTTAGGGAGAGCCCTTGCTTCCTCCGCCCCCATCAACATCGTCCTTGAAGAGCCTCACAGACACATCTGCAAGGAGAGAAGGATGATGGAATTCTACTCCATTATCTCCTTTGTCCTTCCTTTTCTTTCTTCCACCTGAGAAGGGAGAGGTCTTGACATAACATTTGGTGGGATAAAAGTAGAGAATGGGGCAGGGGGAGAAAGAGAAATAAACATGGGTGCATCTTGAGAAATGTAAAAAAAGACAATGAGAAAGAATCCAAGAGAGCAAGAAAGAGACTGATGGGGAAAGAGGTGGAGTGACCAAGTTAATCTGTGTAATGAAAAACCAGACAACAGGGGTGCCTGGGTGGCTCAGTCGGTTGGGCGACCCACTTCGGCTCAGGTCATGATCTCGCAGTCCGTGAGTTCAAGCCCCGCATCCGGCTCTGTGCTGACAGCTCAGAGCCTGGAGCCTGTTTCAGATTCTGTGTCTCCCTCTCTCTCTGACCCTTCCCCGTTCATGCTCTGTCTCTCTCTGTCTCAAAAATAAATAAACGTAAAA
>NC_064814.1:58246101-58259741 GCF_023721935.1 Panthera uncia
AAAAAAAAAAAAAAAATTTTTTTTTAAAAAAAAAAAAAAAAAAAAAACCAGACAACAGAGAAAGAAGTGTTTATATAAGTGATGGCAAGTTTCAGGGTACCTTTTGGTTTGCCCCAGTGTGTTTCTTTGTATAAAATTCCTTGAAGAGCCTGACACAAGAGAGGTCTTGGGATTCAGTAGGATAAAAATATCTTAAACACAAAAGCGTAACCCTATTCTGGCTGAACTGTATGAATTGCCATGTTGTAAAGGACCTTAACTTAAAGGCAGCCTTAACATGTGCACGTGGCTCCAAGCCCTCTTGGAGCACCCCTGATAAGGAAACGTAGGAGGCACTTGGGCATGATCATACAACCAGAGAGCAGCAGAGCAGGGAATCTCCCTGGGTCTGTAGGGCACTAGATTCCATGTTTCTAATCATTTATACTTAACTACTTCCTGAGACGATCATATCCCTCAGAAAAATAAAGAGTTGCCTCATGCTTCAATGCCCTGAGGACTATTAATTCCAGAGGGCAGAGAGAGGTTACCCTTGGCTCAGTCCTCAGGACCTTGGGGCACAGCTGTATGAATCAGTGAGTTAACATGCAAAAGCACTTAGAACAGGGTCAGGAACACAGTAAGTTTTACAGAATTGCTTGCACTGACAACAACAATAAAAATAAGTACACATAATAATACATCATAATTGTCGCAAACAGATCCAAGGTCGTCCCCCATGATTCCTGTCTCCTAGTGTTCACACCTTTTTATTATCCCTTCCCTTCAAAATGGAAAAGACCTGTAACTTGCTTCTAACCAATAAAATGCAGTAAGGTGATGGGATGCCATTCCTATAATGACGTTTCCTGACATAAGACTCTACCTTGCTGTAAGACATGCTCCAGTCCTTCTCCCTCCTTGTGCTGGTTTAGAAGAAATAAAATGCCATGAAGTCTACAGCTGCAAGGAATTGAATGCTACCACACAAGCACAAAGCAGGGAGCTTGGCTCCCCAATCAAGCCTCCAGATGGAAACCCAGCCCTGACCAACATTTCTATTTCAGCCTTGTTGAACTCTAAACAAAGGACCCAGCTAAGCCATGCACAGACTTTGGACCCACAGAAATCATGAGAAGCAGAGAGAATGAATGTATATTAAAAGAACAACAGTGTCAGAACCAGCTACGTAATTTGCAGGACCCAGCACAAGATGAGAGTGTGGGGTTCCTTGTCCAAAAATTATTTAAAATGTCAAGACAGCAACAGAAGAACATTAAAGCAAGTACAGGGCCCTCCTGGGTGTGGGGCCTTGACTGCCCAGGTCACAGACCCATGAAATTGGTTCTGAATATAGCATGTGGTTAATTTTAACATTCAATATTAACAACAGAAGAAAATTCAAAAGCAGGTCTGTTTGACTTCAAGGATCTCGAGAATACAGCACAGGGTTAAAAGGGTGACCTGTGAGGCCATCAGACAGACTGCCTAGGACTGAAGCTTTACTCCAGTACTGATAAGCTGGATGACCTTGGGGGGAAAAAAGTGTTTAGCACAACTGACCCTCTGCTCACTTGTGTACGAAATGGAGATAATAGTACCTCAAAATGCTGTGAAGAGTAAGTAATGTTTGTTAAGCACTTAGAACTGTGTTTGGCACATAGTAGGAATTCAACAAATGGCAGATAACTTATCAACTTAATACCATTCTACATTCCCTATCTAATTATTTCCCAATGACAAAATTTGTATGCATCTGCTGAAGCTTCAACAGATTTAGGAAATAATCACCTATTGATGTGATTCATGAAAGTACCTGGGTAGAGGAAATATGATAGATTAGATTCTTTAAAATGTCTCGGATCAGAAGCAAAACAAAAAAGCAAGTTGGGAGTCTCCAACGGTGGAGGGGTGCTAATTAACAACTCAATTAAAAAAGGCAAATTAAACTTTATGGTTCGTTATCCTCCAGTGCTTGGTAAATTGTTTTGCTAGGCGAATGATTAAAAATGATCATTTCAGAAACCCGAAATAGCTTCCAAGGAACACAACTATTTTTCAATATTATACAAAAGGTTTCACCACAAAATAAACTTACTTGATTAAAAGGAACAGTACTTCTCTGTGTATGGAAAGCCAGCAGTACAAATGTCGGCTTGTGATGCATTAGGTATTTTTAGGGGCTGTGTAAGAATTTTGAAGAGAAATGCTGCCTTATGAATAAAACACATCATCATTTCCTTTTGTGCACTTTGTCTTTGTAGGCCCCATACAGGTTTTTCTAGAATACCAGTTGCAAATGTATAATTTACATCAAATTAGTTTAGACCTGAGTTCTGCAGAAATGCACAGAAGTCAGGCATTCCTAAAAATGAGTAATTTCTAGGGAATCTAAAAGATGGTCAGAAAATAGACATCGTAACAAATTGAAGCATCAGCCCTCATCCTTGCAATTCTCCATGCTTTTTTCTCTGTAATTACAGCCACGGTTCTCAACTTTTTTTTTCCCTCCCCCAGAACACCTGAGACATATGGCATATTCCCATCAGCAACTGGGATTATATGCATGTACAGGGAAGCAGTGTATCAAAAGCAAAGCCAGCTTTGGACACCAGGGGGCGCAAGCATGGAAATGGCACTAGCAGGGATACAGCTCTGATAGTTTAGGAAGAAAGTACAGCCCCTCCATTCCTCTGCCTCAGGGCCTTGCTCACACCTTCTCCTAACAGATTTATATTCATTATCTTAACAACCATCTGACCAACAAAGCATCTAAAGTAACTGTCAAAATGGTCCAAAAAAGCACCAAGAATGCCACCAGCTACCTTCAGCCACGCTTCTTAGCTTTTTATTGTTTAACCTATCACCTTTCCATCCCTCATGATTAACCAACGTTCCATTAGCTGATTATCTCCATCTTTCCTTCAGATAGCCTGACTGATCCACATTTAAATCCAACAGTTTCTTTTAACTTACATGTTTCCAAATAACTATACTCTGAAGATTTTTATTAATGCTCTTATCCAAATATCCAGCAAATTTTATCTTTACACCTGAGCCCAATGATTCTGTTAACCTTCCCATTTGCCTCAAAATGATGATGGTATTTGACAAGTGACTGGCAATTTTTATATACTCCCAACACTCTTCCCCATTAAAACAATCAAAATGCAACAAACAACAAAAACTGCACTAAACTCTGTGGCCCCTTGTCACCTCATTGTCCTACATAATGAAAGTCCAGAGAATCCTGGTCTAGAATGGATGTTTTACAACAAAGAACCAGGTATTTGAACTCAGAATGACCTTTTTGTGGATAAAACCCTCTTGTTAGTCAATTCACTGGAATATTGTCCAGATTAGCCATTTCTGAACTTTAGCCCCTCAGAACTTATGGATGGCTTTGAAAAGCTCACCATGGGGCGCCTGGGTGGCTCAGTCAGTTGAGCGTCCGACTTCGGCTCAGGTTATGATCTTGCGGTCTGTGACTTCGAGGCCGGTGTCAGGCTCTGTGCTGCTGACAGCTCAGGGCCTGGAGCCTGCTTTGGATTCTGTGTCTCCCTCGCTCTCTGCCCCTCTCCCACTCATGCTCTCTCTCTGTCAAAAATAAACACTGAAAAAAAATTAAAAAGAAAAAAGAAAAGCCCACCATGGTCTGCCTAGGATAGAGTGCTGGGGAATGAACCCCTCCACACTCTTAAAAGAGATTGAGTTTAAGCCCAAGGATAACTGGGCCACCAGTGAGTCCCCTCCGCTCCATCTCTGCCTGCTCCAGACCAGGCCTTCTGAGCAGGGCAGGGCTGATGGCCTACTGTGAGTGCCTACCACTCCTGCATCATGCTGTAGCTCTTCCTTACTCACAGGACCAGGTAGCACTCAGTATGCCTCCCTAGTCAGCAGTGAGCTATTACAATACCCCTAACCAGACATTCATTTATGCAACATTATTTGCTAAATAAATATATGCCAGATACTGGAATAGGCTCTCGGGATGTAGTGCTAGGCAAAAACCAGACCAGTCTTCTCGATTAGTGCCTGCAGACCTGAATCAAATAATCATGAAAGTAAATGTAAAACTGCAACTATTGATGTACTGAAAAGAAGGAATACTTGATACTGTAAGAAATTAGAAATTATAAAAAAAGAATGCCCCCTAATGTGAGCTGAAGTCTAAAAAAACAGCTGGAACTAAACTAGGTAAGCAAGGACGTGTGTGTTTGTGTGTGTGTGTATCATGGAGTTGAGCACAGGAGGCATAAAACACACAACATGGATTAAAGACCCTATGGCAGAATAAAACAGGGTGTTTTTGAGCAACCGTAAGAAAGAAATCTCCCTGAACTGTGAGGCATTTGAGCAAGGTAAGGATACAGCAAGAGGGTCTCGCAGACCACAGGAAGAACTTTAGCCTTTATTTAAAGAGCAATAGAAAGTCACCCAAAAGTTTGAAGGGGTGAGGTAATATTTGGGTTTTAAAGAGATGGCTCCAACTCTAATGAAAACACTGATGGCAAGGGTAAGAGTAGATGTAAGCAAGGGTCTTTGGAGGTTATCTCAGGAGTCAGGCAGAATTGACTGACAGCAGCTTTGATCACAGTGGTGGCAATGAAGGTGGTGACATCCTAAGAGGTGAAGAATCTGAGTGGTGGAGTTATCATTTACTTATTCAATCAGAAACACATACTGGGTGTCTGCCACGTGCCTGATGTCACTGGAGATATGAAGAAACTTAAAGATGAGTATTATGGACTCTGCCTCTGAAACTCACATTCTAGAAGGAGAGACCAACATGGAAGCCGGTCATGGCCATCCTGGCAAGGGTAGAAGAAGGCATGATCAACTCTGCAGAGCAGGTGAGTAATCAGGGGTCTTGCCAGCACAGAAAATAGACGATACAATAGTTGATGTAATAGCCCATCTTGCCAGAGAGCAAAGCCCCGTGAAAAATGAGGTCCAGCATCACAGAAATTTTCTCTTCCAGCCCTGTACCCTCAAAGAAGACATTTTTAAGTGAGTTAGAAGGTAACAACTTGCAACCCCCAGGGCACTCTCTCAAAAGAAAAAAAAAATTCACACAACAAATTCACAACAGAGACCTCTTGGAAAGCAATGGTCTCCCACTGTCTTTATATGTATTTTGCCTATGTCATGTATTGGTATGGTTATGTTTATATTCACTTTTATGTAGGTTCTTGGAGCCAACTGCATTTTTATAAAGCTGAAGATAAAGAGCTAAGAATCAATTGTCCTTTCTGTGTTAACAAATAGTCCATTATTATTGGCAATGATACATTTATACTATGCACCTTTGTAATGTCTTCCTGGGTCTGTTTTCTCCAATGAGTGCCTTAACCTATACCAATGAGCACCGTATTAGTCAGAAGAGACAAGGATATGCTGCAAACACAAATAACCTTAAAGACTCAGTGGATTAACACAACAAATGTTCATTTCCTGATAGGAGAAACCAAGCTCATTAATTCAAGCTATTTCATTTCATTCCAGTGGTAACTTTATCTCAATACTTGCCTCAATGGGAGAAATAAAGAATGGAGAAGACATTCATTTCATTGAGCAAAACCAGTCACACAACCCTACCTAACTGCAAGGGTGCTGGAAATATAGGGGCACAAATGTACCATTTGTTGAGCAAAAATGATTCTGCCAAAAGTGTCCTCTATTATCTTTACATTTTAGTCACATACCACCCATGGGGGAAATGTTTCCAAGGTGATAAGACATTTTCTTTTTCCTTGATTGGTGGTTAAAACCTGGTAAAGAGCAGCTGCCTGGTTTGTGAACTAACGCATGTTAAGCTTCTATTTGGCAAAATAAAATAATGATAATAAACAATATATGCTTCTAAAAACTAATTAAAGAGCAAGCTCAAATCATCATGAAGCCAAATCGGTTTTAAGTAAAGCTTCTTAAGTGTCATTATCCTTTAGACATGCATGGAAAGTGCTTTGTGACGTCCCTCCCCCCTCGTATCTTTTAGCCTCTCAAACAGCCACCCACAGAGAGCCCAATAGTGGCAAAATAGAGTTCTGATGTTACCAGCACATGTGAGGCTCTCTAAATTTATGAAGGATGATTACATAACGATGATGAGTCGGAACTTCTCTCACTTTCCATAGAAAGCTAATGGGGAAGAAATGGGCTTTTATAACTGCAGCATGAACAAATTAGATCAGTCAGTAAAATAATTTTATGACCAAAGACAGTTGCTAGGTATCGATAGGGTGAATCTTGAAAGGATCAATTCTGTTCTCCCTGGCCACCAGTTTTGCCTGCTTTGAAGCCTTCTGGGGGAGCGGAAGAGAACTGCAGAGTTCTGCCCTCAGCTGCTCTGGATCAGAATGTCTGCAGCTAGGTTTTGGAGTCTTATTAAAACAATTTGTCTAGAGCAGCGGTTAGCAAGGTTTTTGGGAACAAGCCACATAGTAAACAGTTTAGGCTATGCTGGCCATACAGTCTCTGTCTCAACTTCTCAACTCTGGTATTCCTGTGCAAAATCAGCTGGAGACAGTATGTGGGTAAGTCGGTATGGCTTCACACCCGTAACATTTACAAAAACAGGTGGCAGACCACATTAGGCCCCTGAGTGATAGTTTGCTGACCCCTGCTTTTGAATTGAATATTCTTTTTAAGGATTTTTTTAAGTTTATTCATTTATTGTGAGGGGGAGAGAGAAAGAGAGAGAAAGAGAGAGAGAGAGAGAGAGAGAGAGAGAGATGGAGGGGCAGAGAAAGAGAGAATCCCAAGCAGGCTCCCTACTGTCAGCACAGAGCCCCGCATGGGGCTCAGTCTCACGAATGGTAAGATCATGACCTGAGCCAAGATCAACAGTTGACACTTAACCCACTGAGCTATTCAGGTGCCCCAGGGATTTTTTTTTCAGATACAATGTGCACAGAGAATGCACAGATCTTAAGCTCATAAAGATTTAGAGTTGTGATAAATGTATACACCCATCTAACCATAGCGGTAATCAAGTGTAGATCATCTCCATCACCTGAGTGCAGTGTCTTGTCCCAGTGTGGCCCCCAGTGGGGCCAGGAAATGAGTGTTCTATATTCTCTCACCATTAATTTGCCAATTCTTAAACATCATATAATGAAAACACACAGTATGTATGCTTCTGTGTCTGGCCCTTGATGCACTTCCCAATGTGTGTGAGACTCGCCCACATCAATGCACACATCACTAAGCTAGTCTTTTGTGTGTTGTTGAACAGTATTAAACTGCATGAGTACCACTATTTGTTTACCCATTCCTTGTCGGTGGACATAGGTATTACTGTTTCCAGTTTTGCCTAGTATGAATAAAGCTGCAATAAACTTTATTACTGTACCTTTGCATCTGTGTGTGTGCAGGTGTGTGTGGCTGTATTTAAAAAAAATTTTTTTAATGTTTATTTTTGAGAGACAGAGAACAGAGCACGAGCAGGGGAGGGGCAGCGAGAGAGGGAGACACAGAATCTGAATCAGGCTCCAGGCTCTGAGCTGTCAGCACAGAGCCCGATGTGGGCTCAAACCCACAAACTGTGAGATCATGACCCGAGCCGAAGTCAGACCCTTAACTGATGGAGCCACCCAGGTTCCCTGGCTGTATGTTTTTATTACCCTTATGTAATTACTGGAGAGTAGAATTGCTGGACAATAGGTGTTTCACTGTAAAATGAAGAGCTGAACAGATTTCCAAAGCACTTGTACCAGTTCACACCCACCAGCAATGTACGATAGTTCTGTTCCTCCACATCCTCACCAACATTTGGTGTTTTTATTCTTTTTAATTTTAGTTATTGTAGTGGGTGTGAAGTGGTATCTCACTGTGATTTTAACTTCATTTCCCTGATGACTACCATCTTCAGCACATTTTTCTATGCTCAATGGACATTCTCACACCCTCTGATTGGAAAAGCATGTTCAATTCATTCTCCCATTTTTAATGAGTTGTCTTCCCATATTCAGGACATAAGTCCTCTGTCAGCAGTACTGTGAATGTGTTCTCCCAGTCCACAGCTTGACTTCCCATTTTCTTAATGATACCTTTGACATTAGTTTTTAATTTTAACAAAGGCCCCTTTCCCCCTTTTTTCTTTTATACATTTGTGTGTGTGTGTGTGTGTGTGTGTGTGTGTGTGTGTGTGTATGCATGCTTTAAGAAAACTTAGCTTACACCAGGATTGCAAAGATATTCTCTTATGGTTCCTTCCAGAAACGTGATCATTTTCAGTGAAACATGGAGATATACGAATCATTTCAAATTAACTTGGGGGAAGTACAGGTCAAGGTCCATTTTTTTCCATTGTAATATAAACTTCCTTCTTAGATTTACTTTAGCCACATCTCATAAATTTTAATATGATGTATTTTCAGAATCAATCATTTAAAAATAGCTTAGGATTTTCTTTGTGAGCTCTCCTTCTTTAAAGCGTTGGTTATTTTAGAAGTTTTTTTTAATTTTCTTTACAAATAACTAGAGATAATTCTAACATCCATGTCACCTCAGGGTCTGTTTCTAATGACTTTATTTTATATCTTCCATGTGGGTCCCATTTCCATGCTTATTCATGTGTTTAGCAACGTTTATTATACATTAGACACGATGGACAATAGTCCAGATTATGCTACCTTCTTTTAGTCACATGGGTAATTAAATTACTAGAGTATTATTTTGATCCTGTTGAATTTGGTTTTATTTTTTGTCCAGTAGCCATATCTCTGTCTCAAACTTTGTCACTTGGTGTCCTTATTCTAGTGGAATTAGAATTTACTAGTAAGACACGGCCATTCTGGGGTCAATGCTGATTATACCACATGTTCAGCAGACCCCTCACCTTGGTTGGATCTTAATGTGTTGCAGCACTACACAAATGTTGGTGTTATTTAGATGTCAGCCCTGCATCAAGGGATCCCTGCTAAGTCTGGTGATATCTCAACCTGTGCATGGATACCCCAGCTCTCAGCCAAGGACCTGCAGTAAATCCCCGTGAAGATTTATAAATTCTCCCCTGAACATATTCTTCTTTTCTGGTACCCTGCCCAATGAATTCCACTTCAGGAGCCAAGAATTACAAGGTCTACTTCTTAGTTTATACTCTCACTCGTGTGGTACAACCTACCTGCACTACAGCAGGAAAGGGCTCCTGGACAGAAAGCCAGGCTTCCGTGAGGCTCAGTGTATGTGCTGCCCTTCTCTCAAAGATCAGAAAACTGTCCCACCTTTCATAGATGCTTTCAAAGAATAGCCTCACAGGTTTCATTGTTTTACCAATGTTTTCAATAGGAGGGCAAGCCTGGTGTCAATTATAGCATCATGAGTGGATATACAAGTCTTTTTAGAGTAATACAATCCAAAAGAAGCAGAATTCAAGCCACATATAATTTTAAATTCTCTAGTAGGCACATTTTTTAAAAGGTAAAAATGAACAAGTAAAATTCTATTAATACTGTGTCTTTAACTGTATATATACAAAGATTATCATTCCATTGTATAATTAATACGAAAACTATAGAAATATTTTAATTCTGTTTTCACATTAAGTCATCAGACACTTAACAGCACATCTCAATTGAATCTAGCCCGATTGCAAGGGTCGGTCACCACACGTGGCTGGCAGTTACTGTAATGGATAGCACCGCTCTAAAGTATACTTAAGCACAATAAATTGGAGGAACACTGGACATGAGGGGTTTCCAGACAGATTTCTAGTACCCCCAAGAATAATAATCAATGCACACTTCCTTTATTCAATTCTCTGAAGTAGAAAAACGCTCACATCAAAAACTTGCTTTGTTTCATCAAAACTACAGGCAAAAAAATTTTTCAGTTTTAGGAATGCAAACCAAAGTAGCTATTAGAAAAGTAGCAAGTTAATGTCATGAAACTGAGAATGTGTTACTCACATCCCACCTCTCCCTGAGTGTTGAACATTTATTTAATGGTGTGACTTTTTTAGGTCTTGATTTCCAAATCTATGATGTGAACAAAGCCATAAACTGTGCTCACTAGGATGCAGGATGGTTTAAAATTGACTGGTGAACAGAATTATTTGAAAAGGTCCCACATGAATCTTCTTTAAAGGCTTACGACCACCTAACCTGCAACTCATTTCTGCAAGGTCAACTTCATTTCCACTTCTGTAATTCAAAGCTACATGTTTCTAAGACCCACAAACACATCACTCTACTTTGGAGTTCCTGTATGGCCTACCCCAGGGTTTGGCATATAATGCTCAAAGATTTATTGAATTAAAAAGCCCTGGGGTACCTCGGTGGCTCAGTCAGTTGGGCGTCTGACTTCGGCTCAGGTCATCATCTCGCGGTTTGTGAGTTGGAGCCCCATGCTGGGCTCTGTGCCGACAGCTCAGAGCCTGGACTCTGCTTCGGATTCTCTGTCTCCCTTTCTCTCTTCCCCTCCCCCGCTTGTGCTCACACTCTCTCTCTCTTTCAAAAATGAATAAATGTTAAAAAAAAAAAAGAAATTAAAAAAAAAAAAAAGCCCAGATCAACAGAGAGTAATGTTTTTTAATGAAGGGCAATTGCAGCAGGCACTCGAATAAGGTAGAGGAGGAGAAAAGCAATGCAGAAATAGAAAAGAACTTCTTTAAAGGAGAAAGAAAATAACCTGAGATACAGAAGTATGTGTGTTCTGCCCTCTTAAGGCCAACTGTTGAATCCCATCTAGGGAGGGCTGCTTCCCTCAACCCTCTATTATTCCAGCCACATTGACTTCCTTTCAGTTTTTTCAAATAGGTCAACCTTCTTCCCATCTCAGGGCCTTTGTATTTGCTGTTCCTTCCTGCTAGAATGCTCTTTCCCATAGCTATTGGCAGAGCTTTCTCTTTCCTTCTCTCCCAGTTTTAGCAGAACCATCTCTCCGCCCCCGCAGAGAGCCTCCTCAATAGACCCTTATTATTTTCTGCCTCAGGATCAAGTTGATTTCTCTCCTGGTATCTATCACAAGTGTTTACCTCTGTATTGTCTTGTCTCTCCCTGAGAATGAAAGTTCCATGAGGGTGGAGCACTGTAGTCTCTCTTGGGCTTCCTAGCCCCTGGTCTAGCACCTGGTCTCTACTAGACCCTTGATATACATACCTGTTGACTACTACATGAATGTTATGCCTTTGGACTTTGGAGGTCTCCAATGGGGAGGAAAAAAACCCTGATCTACTCAAAACAAACAAGGGGGCCAGACCTTAAATCTAAGGCCACTGTTCCTGGCAGTGGACACCGTGACTTGGACTGTGGGCCTGGACCTACGGAGAAGCTGATTGGGAATCTGACTCCATCACTTACTAGCTCTGTGTTCTTGAGTACATTATTAACTGTCCATGTCTGGTTTTTCCTCCTAAAATGGGATAACTTAAAATACGTACTTCAGAGAGTTTTAAGGAATTAAGAAAATAATGGATAAAAAGCACTGGGTTTGGCACACAGAAAACATTTACAACATGACCACTGTTACCAATAGTTCTTGTCTAAAAATTAACCTCATGACACCAGCAGAACATGAGAGATGCTAGCACAGATGGCCTAGGCGCTCAAGGTCACCTTTGCCCAATTTGCTGCCATTCTGGAGTTATCATTTAGAAATTTGTGAACAAAGTCTTCCTCATTTATTGGTGAATCACCCCCTTTTTTAATTTTCCATTATATTTCGAATTGGGTGTTTAATCCTTTGGATTTGATTTCCTGGCTGCAGCAGAAATGGAAAATTCAAGTAAACACCATATTGGAAATCTGACTGTTCGATGAAATGTAGACTTCTTTTCTCATTTGTCATAGGAAAGAAGAAAAGAATGAAGTTAAAGTTGTTTATAAGACAATCAAACTAAGCTCCTTGAGAAGCAATTATTTCGGAGGAATTCCCCCATTCTTCAGAGCTTTACCATTGTAATACTGAAAGGTATTTAACTGGAAATCATTTTTTTAAACAGCAGTCTCATAATCCGTTAAACATCTCTCCCCAGCAGTATCAGTAGGAAGGCTTGTACATCTCACAATATAATGGAGAAGAAAATCGCCTACGAACCCTTTGCCACTGATCTGTGAGAACACCCTACGGAGAGCTGGCTGAGGATGGTAATTGCATTACCCCATTTCCTGCAAATCCTGATCAACCAGAACCATCAATCCATGTAAGTTACGCACTTCCGCTGACTGTGGCCAGCTCCTGTAGCCTTTTCACCTTGGATTCAGAGCTGGCGATCAGACCAAAGCTACTTTAGGTGAGTGCTTCCCCACGAATTTAATCCTTGACCAATGAGAGGGACACTCCAGGCATATGCCACTCACATTTTTACCGACTCAAGGGTTATCAGCAGTGTAGAGCCTCTTGTAAACTATCAAGTGCAGATGCAGATAATACCAATCACTGTAAGGCCCAACCACATGCCCAAAGACAAGTAACACCCTCTCTCCCAGCTCTGGCGAACACAAAGGTCTTCAGTGCCCATCTTACTGGTTTTCCCATTTCAATGGAGGAAGTAAGAGGCCCCTTATATGACATCAAGTCTTCTTCATCTTCTCTCTCCTCTGTCTACTGAATTATATTTCCACTTTTGGATAAGAAAAAATGTATTAATTGAAGAGAGTTTGAGGGATTTAGGGCTCATCAAAGGAAAATATAGAGCCACAAAAGGTAGTAAAACACAACACATTTTGTTGGGTAGCACTTGGACAGGGTTGTAGGAGAGAGAAGCCCCTTATAACATGAGACCTTGTGGCTTAGCAACTCTGGCTGTTATTGCAGAATACCACAGACTGAGTGGCTGAAACAAAACACATTTATTCCTCACAGTTCTTGAGGTTGGAAGTCCAAATGAAGGTGCGAGCAGATTTGGTTCTTGGTGAGAGCCAGCCTCCTGGCTTCTGGACACCCATCCCCCAGCTGTGTCCTCTCTTGGCCTTTGCTCAGTGCATGAGTATGGACAGAATGCTCCCAAGGGTCCACCCTCATGGCCTCAGCTAACCCTAATCACCAACCCCCAAGGCCTCATCATCACATTGGGGGTTGGGGCTCCAACATGAATTTAGGAGGGGCTCAGACTTTCAGCCCATAACACTGTCCAGAGGCTTCCATGGAGAAGCCACCACCCAGAACTGAAGAAGGTATGCGACTGGGTGATGTCCTCAGTGGCATGGCAGTGACGTGTTGGTCTGGGGCTCGAAAGGGCCACAGTAACTTGATGCTATGACTCCAAGGCCTTACCTCATCAATGGGTAACAGCTGTCTGGAGAGGTTTTGTGGGGTACACAAAACAGGTCCTAAATAGTGAAAATCTACTTGTTTGGGCTACTCTAAAAACAACTGGATGTATAAAAACTCTGAATGTGGCAACAGGGGATTTGGGGCTAATAGGCCCACAGTGAATAGAGGCCATACACAAGTGCTCATTTCCACAGCAATCCTTCCGGAAAGCAGGAGAACAAAGACAATGATCAGTGGCTGAAGTGATCCACTCCCAGACTGTGAGAAGAGGGTCCCTTCAGTGTAGGAGAGGGGGAGGCTGCCACTTCACTTCCCCAAGGGGCCAGGCAGGTGCCCCACCCCTGTGAGCTAAACACACTGGGGCTCCTTTAAGAACACAACCCTGAGGTGGGAGAATGTAGACCCAGTGTGGCCAGACCACAAGGTTTTTAAGATACTGGAAT
>NC_064814.1:58260241-58281260 GCF_023721935.1 Panthera uncia
GATCGCAGTCCTGGGCGGTTATGGAGGCCTCGCTGGAGCCCTCTGACAAGTGGCGGGTCCTCCCGGCAGCCACCCCGCCCCTGGGCAGAGACCCAAAGTCACCTTCGTTAACGTGAGCGGAGACACATCGGTGGCCCTTCTCACGGGAGGTTCCGTGAACCAGTGGTGAGGGAACGTTTGGTCCTCTGAATGAGCGAGGACATATTTGTTATCAGTCAGGGTGTCGTGGGTCCTAATGTGTCACTGGTCACGTGAAGTGATGGTATGTCCCGACACTCACGTGTCAACACACCGACTGCACTTTCGTCTCGTACGACATTAGACTCTTGCTCGTGCGTGGGGCTGATTTTCTTGTCTTCTGAGGTGACTTGTGTCTAGAGTATATAAAACTGTGATGAATGTTGTCACCACAAGGGAGACCAGGCAGCTCAGGTGTTGCCTCCGGTCTGGTACCCGGTTACCCAGAAACCCGAGGGGGCTTTGCTGAGAGACTTTGTGTGTAAGTTGCCTTTTAAGGCCGACACTACAGCTGATCCTAGAACCACCTGGGAGTTAGGGGCATCAAGCCTCTCCCAGTCAGAGATCTGAGTATAACTTTGACTCCCCAGAAGCTTACCTGCTAACAGCCTTTGTTGACCCAAAGCCTGGCCAGTAACATAACAGTCGAATAACGACGTTTTACACGCCGGGTGTATCATATACTGTGTGCTTACCATAAAGTAGGCTGGAACAAAGAAAACTGCAAAAAACTCACACGGAAGAGAAGATACGTTTACGGCACCATACCCTGAAAGTCCACCTATAAAGGACCCACGTCGAGACCCGGGTTGTTCGAGGGCCATCTGTGTCTGGAAAGCACTTTCCCGTTTACGATGATCTAGTGCTCTCGGGCCTGCGGGACGATCGGGGGCACGCTGAGAGAACAAAGGATGGGAAGAAGAGTGTGTGGCAGCCTCCTCGAGCGGGAGATGTGCCCTGACAGCTGCGTGGGCCTCCTTGCTGACGGATTCTACAGAAGTAGTGCTGTTTGGCAAAGCTCAGCATGCCTCCGAGGCACAGGCCTCCTGGCCCGGGCCCGATGGCACCGTTGCCCCCCCCCGACCTCTCGCGCTCATGAGCACCCTAAGCTTGAGAGCTCGATGACTTAAAAATTGCACATGTAGTACGCCTGTCCCCAGGTGGTGGTTTCCTGGGAAGATGGCTGATCCCAGGACTGGGGCCGGGCCCTGCGCCCAGAGGATCTGGAGAGCCAGCAAGTAAGGGAAGTGCTCGCAGATCCCGCGGTCCGGGGTGCGTCGGAGGGACGCAGGAGCTAACGAAAGACCTCCCGGTGGCCGAAGCTGGAGCTCGAAAGTGAACCAAGTGGTGCTGGATTGTAACCCAAAGCGGAAAGTCACCGTCTGTGACATAAACAGGGGTGTGAACCCGTGATGTAATTAGTGAGTGGTGGAGAAGAGACAAATCTCTCGTCCTGAAGAACCCAAGCGATTATGTAGATGGTCCACACTCAAGCGGGTGACTTCATTCCAAATAGTATGGGACGGAGAGGGGGGAGAAGCAAAGACTTCACCGTGGACAGGGTCACCCAAGGGACCTCACCGGGCGGGGAGGGTCAGCAGTGGCACAGATGAGGCTCGTCAGTGGCACCGATCACCCGTGTGACGTGACGTGACGTGACGAGAAGGGCGCGCGATCTCCGTGGCCTTCTCCCCGAACCCACAACCCAGCCCAGTCGCGAGAAAAGCGTCAGACGGGTCCCGACGGAGGGACGCCCCACATCATCCCTGACCAGTCCTGCAAGCTGGGGGGGTCAGAGACACTGTCCCGGCCCAGAGGAGCCTAAGGGGACGTGACGCCCAAACGTCCTGTGGCTCCTGGTGGGGGAGGGGGGGGGACCCAGGGAGAAAGTAAGTGTGAATAAAGCACGACCCTAGTCAATACAGTACGTCAGTGTCGGCTTGTTAAATCTGGGAAACGCACTATGCTAAGTAAGGTCTGCTCACAGGAGAAGTGAGGGGTGGAGAACGGGACTTCTCTGAATGACCTCTACCGCTTTTCGTAAATCTGAGTCTACTCAAAAATTGAGTTTTGAAAGCTGGCTGCGTGGCAGGTGTTATCTGGGGGAGTGAGGGTGGCAGAGGGCACACGGAAGGCTCCTGTTCCTCCCACGTTCACGGCGCACACGTAACGGTTTTGTGACTTGTCGTAAAAGGAATCGGCGTTTATTCTCTCGCACCGCGTAACACTCCCACCGGTCACCGTAAGATTGTGTCTCCTTCACACGGTGTTGGGTTTTCCAGCTTGGCGTCCTGCTCTTGTGGAGGTTGGACCAAAGGGGTCGGGTACAAGGGCCTCCTCTGCTGAAGCACGACTACGGAAAACACCTAACCCACTGCATCTTCCGGCTCCCCCCTCCTGGCGAGTGAGTAAGAGCGTGGGGCTGGTGCGGGGTGGGCTGCATCTGCAGTGACCACGCCTTCCTGTAAGGAACCTCTGGGACTCTGACTTCCTGTCGTGTCTGCCTTCCAAAGGGACCTCATTCAGCTGGCGAAGGCGGCTGTGAGTGGCGATGAGCGAGCCCTGGACATGTTTAACTGGAGGAAAAGCAGCTTTGGGAGTCTCCTGAAAATGGGCTCTCAAGAGGGACTGTCGTTCTTTGTCAGCCTGATGGATGGTGAGAATATTAGGTGGGGATTCTAGGACATTGAAGCGTTTAGGGGCGTCTGGTAGGGACTGTGAACAAAGAGGTGATGTCTGTGCATAAAAAAGCAGTAGCCTGTGTGTGTGCCAGCCTTAGAGTGACGCGTCAGCAGCTCTCGGCCATCACTGACCCAGCGTTCAGAGAAGGCCCTCACCTGGTCCTGATGGAGGCGGATGGGCTCGGCTTGTGTTTGGAGGGCTCTCAGGACAAGGCCCCGTTGGTACCTCCCCCCGCCCCAGCTGCTCCTGTGTGCAGCTCCAGGCAGGGGGACGGTGCTGCCCTCTTGTTGTCCAGTCTGTGTGGCCCGGAAGCGCCCTGACCTGAGCTCTGGGGAGGGAGTGTGACAGGGCAGGACGGGCGGGGGCACCGTCTGTCTGGGTCCTGACTCCTCAGTGTGAGCGGGGACACAGGCACCCGCGGCAGCAGATGAGTGCGGTATGGGGTGCAGGCAAAGAAGAGGGGTTACAGTCAAGGGAGACACGAGTGTGCATGCCGCAGGAGCGAGAGCAGGGAAGGGGGGCTCACGACGGCTTCCACAGGGTGGGCCGCCGCGCAGCTCAGCCTTGACGGGAAGAAGAGAGCAGAGGGCAGCTGCCAGGGCTGGGCTTTGCCCTTGTTAAGGTAGAGATACTGCTTGTTTCTGGAGGTAAAAAGAGACAGCTGATGGAGGGGACTTGGAGGAGGTCCAGAGGGCCAGGCGTGGGTACAGAGCCATAGGCAGTGCCGGGAGGAAGAGGCCAGCGCCAAGGCCCCCTTAGCAGGGAGTCGAGGAGATGATGTGGGAAGAAGGCCCAGTGGGCAGGGGTGTGCGGTGAGGACAAGCCTGGCTCGGGAAGGGTCAGGCCTGCCCCTCCCACAGGAGCTGTGGGCCTCGGGAGGGTCACCCTGGGCAGTCAGACCCCTGCCTGCGAGCTCGCGGGACACGTCAGCTGAGTGAACACGTGTGGGTGTCACCAAGCCTGCCACAGATGCTCGCTGAGGCGGTGCCGGCACGGTGATGTCATGCTGACCGCGGGCCTCGGCACAACCTTGAACTTGTAGGTTGAACGGGAAGTCACGTTATCCTTGGAAGCAGATGAGAGCAGACGGCGAGGGCGAGGAGGCTCCTGAGGGCAGCAGACAGGGCTGCTTGGCGGGCACTCACCGGAGGCTCCCCGCCGACTCAGAAGGCTGAGGAGGGGCTGGCAGGCCGGGCAGAGCAGGGGAGGGAGGGCCTCTGGGTCGGGAGAACGCGTGCGGCTACGGGAGGGCCGTGGCTCCAGGTCTCGGCGTCTGGGTGAGGGATGTGCACCTAATGTCAGCACATCAGGGGGAACAGAAGAGTTTCAAGGCCGCCCGGCAGGTGGGCAGGGCTGAGAAGTGAAGCTTATTTCAGAGATGGCCGGGGAGTCTATGTGCAGACGGTTTTTCAACGTTTGGTTTGTAAAGTTTTATAATGGACGTGTTTATGCTTTGCAAACGTACCTAAGTAGCTACAGGGACCGCCGGCGAGTGCCCCCCACCTGGACTGACCCCTTTGCCCTTAGGGACGGTGCACTATGTGGACGAGAAAGGCAAGACCACCGAGGCAGCGTCCACGGACAGCTCGGTGCAGGCGCTCTTCTACCTGGAGAGGAGGGAGGCCCTGGTGGTGGTCACGCGGAGCCTGCTGCTGTCCCTGTTCGTGGTGAGGCCCGCGGGCGAAGCGGAGGAAGTGATGAAGGTAGGCAGGCAGCAGGGCGGCCGGGCTGGGCTTCACCCGACCTAAGCGCCGCCGTCCAGGACCGTCACGAAGGTGACTCCGTTCCCAGGAGCTTTGCGGGAATCCGCCGACGGGCGGGGGCGGGAGAGGGCGGCCAGCTCGCAGCCTGGACACCCGGCTCTGACTAGGGACAACTGCTCACCCCGCAGCAGCAGCTCAGTTGACCTTCACGGTGGGAACGGGATGGGGGACAACGTCCTGCTTCCCACCCTTGTGCAGATGGGGCCCTCACTTCCCTCCGTCACAGCCGCCACTGCCCCCCCTCCCCTACACGTGCCCTGTTTTGCCCGAAGGCGTGTCAGTCGCCCTCCTGGGCAGCACACGTCCAGCTGTGGGGCTGCCGAGATCCAGCGAGGCCTGGAGCAGGTGTCTCAGCCCCATGTTGGCCACTGCTCTCGGCCTGCCGCTCAGCGAGGGCTGGTCCACCCTGCCTCTGGCCAGTCCCCTGGTTTGTACCAGCTGAATCCATGTTCCTGAGAGAATTCTGAACTTCTCCTGAAGATGATCCTGTAGGTTACCGAGCTGATTGATTTCTTGTGAATAGGTGTTTACACAATTACTTAGGTGCCCCTGGCACAGCAGTGGAAAATAGGGTCCTGAGTCATGTGGACCCGGGTCCAGATCCCCGTGAGCCTCTCACTGGCCGGGGAGCCCGGGCAGAACGGGGTCACGACACCTGCCCGAGAGCGTGTGGCCACGTCTGAACGGGGCTCGCCTTGGTAGTTGCTCTAGAAACGCGCTCACCGTGCACCATGTGCGGAAGCCACAGTCATTAGCCACTTAACATACCACAGAGAGTCGTGTGGCTGAGTGGGGGTCGCCTTTCCATGTGTCTCCACCCGCCCGGCTGGCACATCCCCACCAGGCCACCACACACTGGACGCTCTGGGCTCCAAAGAGCAACGTGCTTCCTTCAGGTTGTTTCTCGTCATCAGGTCAAGTTGAGTGGGAAGACGGGTCACCGGGCAGACATCGCGTTGATTGAGGACAGCGTGCTCGTGACCGCCGTAGGGGAGCCCATCCTCAGGTAAGAGCCCGGATGCTCGGCAGACACCGCCATTGAGGGTCAGTCCCTTTGGAGTCACATCCATACAACCAGCTCTGAGGTCAGAGGGTAGAGCACAGCACCGACCCAGGCGTCCCCTCTCGGCCCTCACCGGGCAGGCCCGTCCCGATTCCGACGCGTGGTTTTCTCGAGCCTGGCGTATGTGGAATCACGTCTTGGCTTATCTACCTGCCTTTGCTCCATATGATACTTGGGTTTCTCCCATGTTAATGGCTGTGGTTGGGGTCCCTTCTTTCTCGTTGTGACCTGGTGTCACACGAACCCTGCTCCCTTTGAATATGAACAAGGCATCAAATAGATCTAAGCATAATGACAGCGGGCCTTGTATGTCAGAGTCCCTCGGGCTCCGTCTGCTTCCCGATCGCTGTGCACATTGAGCAAGACCCTGGGAGGCGGGGAAGGGCACGACATGGTCCCCCGAATGGCGCCATCTGCCTTTCGTTGCAGATTCTGGGATTTGGAAGGAGGAGAGAATTACGTGCTGAGTCCAGAAGAGAAGTTTGGTTTCGAGAAAGGAGAGAATATAAACTGTGTTTCTTACTGTAAGGTCAAAGGTGAGCCTTGTCGGGTGCCGGAGAGAGAGGCGGCCTCAGTCCTCACTCTGTGGGCTGCAAAATGGCTGGTGGCGACTCAGAGAGTGGTAGATTGGTTGTAACTGTCAGTCGCCTGAGCAAAGTCACTGGGGAGCGGGAAAATGACAGCACGTGAAGGTCGGCGGGTTTGCTCGACAGTGTGGCCACCGTGGGTACAGGCAGGTGACCTGTGTTCCCTCCTGAAACCGCGAGGAAAAGCGGGGGAAGGTAACAATACGCATGCATGTGCCTGTACGCACGTGTGCACGTGTGTACACACACGGAGGACAGGAAGACGGGCGACGAGCCAGGCCATCGTTTATTTTGTGCCTGCTGGGCACTGGGCGCCAGGCTAGCCCCGCAAGCAGCACTGAACGGGCACCCAGACCCCTGCTCTCGTGGAAAATCCGGAGGAGCAGCGCCAGCACCCCCGGCGCACGCGGGTGGGGGCGGGGCCGGTGCCGGAGCTCACCGGGCAGAGGGCTGGTTCGGATGTTTGAGAGCCTTTGCCCCTGCCTTTGACCCTTTCACCTCAGAGAGCTTCGTTTTTACCCGCAGGTCTCCTGGCAGCGGGCACCGATAAGGGGCGAGTTGCCATGTGGAGAAAACTGCCGGGCCCGCAGAGCGGCCGAGCGGCCGAGGGCAAGGACAGGTGGGCCGTTCAGACCCCCACTGAGCTCGAAGGCAACATCACACAGATCAAGGTACGCGGCACCGGGGCGCTGGGCACTCTCTCCGCCCTGCGACGGCGGAGGACGTGGTTGGCTTTGCACCTGCCAGTTCCTCAGCCTAGGGCCCTATAAAAACAACAGAATGACTCTGAAGGCCTTTGGGGTTTCGGAACTGTGGATACGGGACTGTGGGTGTGTAGTCCTCGGTACCTGTGTTCTCCGTCCACCCACCCTCTCTCCACGCTGACAGCAGCTTTGTCGAGATGGGTAACACCCTGGTTTTCCTTTCAGTGTATTCAGAGTGTGCAGTCCTCCCCCTCCAACCCCCCATCCCCTGTCCTCTGCGCACACGCGCGCGCTTTCTGTCTCTGGGTTTGCCCGCACTTGGCGTGTCATAGAGACGGAACCGTACAATCCACCACTTTCCGTGTCCGGCCTCTGTCACCGAGCGTCACGTGTCCCCTGTCCATGCCCGTTACGGTGCACGTGGGCGGTTCATCCCTTCCCGCACCTGAGGGGCGCCCAGTGCGGGCATGGACCACGTTTCGTTTCCGTTCTCCTTCCGTCCGTTCCATCGATGGACACATGGGTTGTTTCCACGTCTGGACTTTTTGTGACTCACGCGGCCGTGAACGTTTGTGTACAAGTTTCTGTGTGGACATATGATTTCATTTCTCTTGGGCGTATGCCTTTTCTGCTCTTTTATTATGAATTGTCTCCCTGTCGATGGCCCGTATTTGGGGAGATGCAGTGTCACACTTTCCTTCGCTTCTCTAGGTGCCGTTTCCTATATTGTTTGAATATGTTTGTAGTGGCTGCTGTGAAGGCCTGTTAAATGTGACGTCTGGGCCTTCTGGCAGTTTCTGTTTGCTTTTACTTTCCAGGGTGTCTGTCATACTCTCCTGTTTTACGTGGCTCTCGATTTTTGGTTGCAAACCGTTCCTCCAGCTGCCCCCCCCCGCCTCTAGGGTTTCTTGCTGCCGCTTGTTTATTTGTTTGGTGGCTGGACCACCGCAGTGACGTCTCTGTCCCCTGGCGCAGCAGGGACCGTGAGGCTCTCTGACCGTCCTCTCCCTGATCTGCCGAACTTCGTGCCTCAGCCGCCCTCAGCCGCTGGCCAGTGGCTCTGGGCATCAATTGCCCCACGGTCCAGTCCCATCCGATTTGGGCAGGTGTGGTGTTTGAGCTCAGGGTCGGTGCTTTGTTGTGACCCAGTAAGGCCGCTCTAGGTGTGTCTGTCCCCCATTCCCTCTGGGCATCGGTCTGGCTTGTGGGGAGCTTGTAGCTCTCGTGAAGCTCCCAGCCTCCTCCCCATGCTCACACCCAAACCCCCGCTCTCTCCGAGAGCACCCTGAGACTCGGACTTGCCCACGTTCTGTTTCCAGCGAGGTCACCTCCTCTGGGGAGCGCTTCGGAGCTCTGTTCCCGTGGGCTGGGCTGCCTCTCCTCCTGGGGGAAGAAAGTCTGAGTCACCCCTCCAGAGCTCAGAATGGGGACGGTGGCCACTTCCGTGCAGCGATACCCTGCCTGCCCTGCGAGCAGGGAGCCGGGCTCCGCGGCCTGTGGTCTTCTCAGGCCGCCTCTCCCAGAGTGGAGCCCACGCACCATGAGCGAGCCGGGCGCGGGCGTGGGGGCCCGGCATTCTCGGGCACCCCGTGAGCCGCAGGGACCCCACCCTGACAACGTGGAGCCGGGGGAGTGAGAAACACCACCTGGGAGATGCTGTGGCCGCGATGAGACAGGGAGCCGACCTCCCGGCCACACCTGCCTGGGGCGGGGGGGAGGGCGCCACAGACGCTGCTGTTCCTGCCGGGTCCAGCGGACTTTCCTTCTTCATTTGCCTCTTGCGCAACTTCCAGAGCGTTAGGTGGCCATTGCCTCACACTTTGCTCTGGTTGTGCCCGCCCCCGCCTCAGGGCTCCTGACCTGCTGCCTCAGACCTGGTCCTCAGACCTGCGGTGTGCGGTCCTCTGAGACCAGATCTACCTAAGCGCAGCCGGGTCAGGACAGGAGGACACACGTGCTAAGCGGTCAGGGGCGCCATATGGCACTTTGGGGGCTACCCTTAGACCCTTGTGGCACAGCCGGAGGTAAAAGTCGCTTCTCGGTGAAGTAGGGAGTTAAATATCTTACTGAGGCCAAAACGAATGGCTGCAAAGAGCATAGATTATTATCAGGTCGGCAGAGAACGTACGACTTTCTCAGATTTGAAGAGATAGGAAGAGCCCTGCTAATTTTCCTGAAGAACTTAAAGAGAAACCACGTAAGCGCTGAGACATTCCTTAAAGAGAAGCCTCGATCTTATAAAAGTGTCATTTCTTCCCAAGTAAATTTACCCATCACATGTACGTCTGTGCAAATCATGACCTTTTTTTTTTTCCCCTTCCGGAGGAATTCAACAAAGTTAACTCCTCTGGGAGAGCACGTGGCACATGGCTGAGGAAAACACGTACAGAATCGGAACATTTCCGTATCCCCGACTAGACTATATCTCAAAACCAGAGCAATTAAAACAGTGCACGCTGGTCGCGAATGGGTAAACGTAGCTGTGGAACGGGATAGCGCAGCCAAAGCCAGACTGAGTTAGATTTGGAAGGTGATGTGAAGTTATCAAAGCAGCAGTTCGTGTCACCGGAGGAGAGCCACGCGATTTAATACACCGTGTCAGCCTGCTGTCCGTTTACAAAGAATAAACATCCCTAAGTTGACAATTAATGGGTCAGAACAGACCCGAGACGGAACAGCCACGTCAGCGTCTCCCTGTCGCGTCACACCTCGAGCGCCCGCGTTTTACGGTTTTCTGTACAGCGCGTGCTTTACGCTTAAAAATCTGTAAATCGGTTTCCATAACGAGGGGAGGTAGTGCCGGGAAAACTGTCGACGCTCCGCGCGCGTGCCGCTCTCCTGACCGTGCCTCCCTCCTCTTTGCCCCACTCTCGTCTCGTCTGTGGCGCGGAACCCAGTGGGGCTCGCGGAAGAGCCTGCTGGCGGTCAACAGCATCGGCTCCGTGGTGATCCTCAGTGAGCAGGCCATGTGCTCACACTTCCACCAGCAAGTGGCCGCGGTGCAGACCTCCCCAAGCCTGCTCAGCGTGTCCTTCCTGTCCACGGGCATGACGCACAGCCTGCGCACAGACATGCGCGTCCGCGGGGCGTTCGCCACCAAGGTGACCGCGCGGGGGACGCTGGGCTCGGCCGGGCCCTTCGGTGTGGGCAAAGGACCCGGCCAGCTGTCTGGGTCACTCGGGGCGGTAAGGGTGCCGGTGGCAGGTTGCTTTATGATCTCCGTGACTCTCTATAGGATGCCGTTGCCGTCTGGAACGGGAAACAGGTGGCGATCTTCGAGCCTTCTGGAGCCACGTTACGGAATGCAGGTGAGAGCCTTGTCCCCCCACGGGGGGGCTCAAAGCACCCTGCTTTATCTTCTCGCCATCTAACGGGGTGCCGGTGCCCGTGGTGTGGGCCCTGGCCCAGGGCTCCGGCCCTTCACTGATGGGCGGCACCCTCCCGAAGCCAGCGGGGGTGGCCGGGAAGCCCTCCTGGGCTCCGGGACAGCGAACAGCCGCAGTGCTTTCTGGGGAAGGGGGTTGCTACGATAACCCGGCTTCTGAACTGGTTCCCGACCCGCTCAGAGCAGGAGCCCCGTGGCACCTTGACCAAAGCCAGCCTGTGTCTGGAAACGTGAGATGGGCCGTCAGAGACGCTCTGTCAGCCTCGGCCTCCTTCTCACGGGCGCCTTTCCCTCACTCTTCGGCACAGGCCTGCGGGAGTGTCCTGGGGCTGCTGTGACAGTGACCGCAACCTAGGCAGAAATTTTCTCTCTCACAGCCATAGAGGTCAGGAGTCCAGACTCACTTTCCCCGGGGCCAAATCGAGGTGCCGACAGGCCGCGCTACCCCCTGAGCACTTGGGGAGTCTGTCCCTCGCTTCTTCCAGCGTTTGGTGGCTGCTGGCCATCCTTGGCTTGGGCCCCATCGTTCCAGGGCCTACCCGCACCGTCACCTCGTTCCTGTTGCAAATCGGCTCCCTCTTACGGGGACGCTTGTGGTTGCCTTTAGGGCGCACCTGAGTCATCCGGGACAATCTCCCCATCTCACAACCCTCCAGCTTTGCCCTTATCCTAACATTCACGGCTCCAGGGATGAGGACCTGACAGCTCTGGGGGTCGTGTCCAGCATACCCGAACGACCCTCGGGATGCGCTTCTCGGCCGGCTCTCCTATACGGTTGTCATGCCCACCCGTGCTGACCCCACGGGTCCGGTCATCGCGTGCTCTGGCAGGCTCTCCCTGTGGGCTTGTCTGAGCCGCTCTCACGTCCCTGGGGGTGTTGCTCCCTCACCCCAGAGGAGGCTGTCCCCGCTTCCCAACCTCTCCCTCCTTTTCTCCTCTAACACTTCATTGCCTAAATTTTCCTAGAAGCCTTTTCTTGCCCTGCCTCGTGTTCTGGCCTTACTTAACGCCCTCTCTTCCAGGGCAGACCCCCTCAGGGCAGGGATGAACTTCTTGCCTCACGGGATGTGTGTCATCACCTCCCTGATTAGATAAGAACCAGTCTCGACCCAGAGACTAAGGCTGGTGGCCTCCAAAGGTCCACCTAGAGTGGACGGACACCTGCTTGAACAGCCGCACCAGCTACTAGTTGGAGGAGAGAGGAGACGGCTAGTGAGTGGGGCAGGGCGGGGTCCCTAGTGCCGCAGCCCCGCACCAGCCCCGGGCCTGCATGCGCTGTCCCCGTGCCTCGGGCCTCGCTTTCCTGCAAGAACTCACCCCTCACTGCGCTGTGGTGAGGGCCGGGGCGAGAAGGAAACGTGCGTGAGGAGCTGAAGTCTGAGCACGTGTGCAAAGGTGGGCTGCCGTCGTATCCTGTTCATCTCTCGTCCTAGGAACCTTCCTGTGTGAATCTCCAGTGTTAGCCATGCACGAGGAAAACGTTTACACCGTGGAGCCAAACCGAGTTCAAGTTCGAACCTGGCAGGTAAGTCATTGCTCTGGAGCGAGAGGGTTTGATGGTAAAGCAACTAGAACAGTGTAAAAGGCCATCTGTAAGTCCAGCCACAGCCACTTACTGACTGCACGCGGCCAGACCGTAGTCCCCCAGCCCGGTGCTTGGTTGTAAACTGGACTCCAGGCTGGCTGCTCCACCCGTGACTGCCGGGATTTGTGATATCGGCGGGCGGGGCAACGGCCCCGCACAGTGATAAGGACTGGATCGCTGGACCCCGAGTCCACGGGCTGGAAGTGGGAGGAAACGTTTGCTGCAGTTACTGTCCATCCTGAAGGCTCTGGACAGGCCCTGCCCTGCATGTTGTGTCCGTATCCCAGACACGCGCAGGAGCCCGGGGCTGACCTGGTGCGTTAGTTTCCTGAGCCTGCCATCCCAAAGCACCATAAATCGAGCGGCTTAAGGCAATAGAAATTTATTTTCTCACAGTTCAGGAGGCCACAACCCAGGGGTGGGCAGGGCTGGCTCTTTCTGAGGTTCTGAAGGAGCGTCCATCCCACGCATCCCCTGCTTCTGGTGGCCCCGGCGTGCCTTGCTGTGCAGATGCATCGCTCCGTCTCTGCCTCTGTTCACTTGGCCCTCTTGTGTCTGTGTCTTGTTTTCTGTGTCTTATAACGGTGCTTGTCCTCGGATTTAGGGTCACCCTAATCCAGAGCAGTCTTCTCTTGAGATCCTTAATTCCATCTGCAAAGACCTTTTTTCCAAAATAAGGTCACGGTCACAAGTTCCAGGTGGACAGATTTAGGGGCCACCACTCAGCCCAGGACACGCAGCAGCGTTGTGTCAAGGTCGGGGAAACTTGCACGGCCCTGGTCTCAGCTCTTAGTGGGACTGCGTCTTCTGTCTCTGAGTCCTTTGCTGGGATCCGTGTTCGGTTTCTGTGGGCTGCGGTTCGCCTGCGCCGTGTCATCCACTGCTCACCCTGCGTGCCGCAGATTTCCAAGTTCTTCCTGGTGGGGCTCAGGGCGGGTGGGAAGTGCCCCTCGGGGAGGCCCTGGAGTAGAGCCTCACGTGGGGATGCCGCCCCCCGCCCCACCTCCGCCGTGAGGTCCTCAACCTGTTTGAGGTGGGAGGGGAGGCAGAGAGAGAGCTGCAGGGAAGGAGGCCAGAGCCCGCTGCCGCTGGCATTGGTCGGGGACACCTGTTGAGGCCAGGAGGGGCCGTGTTAACAGCCCATGCATGGCGCAGCTATGTGAGCACAGGTGGCCCGCGGGCCCCGCTGTAGGGTTGGGGGGTGGACAGCCAGCAGAACTGGGCTCATCGGGGAGTAGCAGAGAATTGCATCCGGGATGAGCAAGTTACAGCAAAACCACAGCAAGTCTGCAGAACCGGGAGAGGAGGCTCTTCTGCGGGTGCAGGGAGGCTGTTGTAGACAAAACGTCCCCTGGGGTGAGCTGGGGGCTGGGCTGTTGTGGGAGGGGACCTCCCTCCTGCTGGGGTAGCAGTCTACCCTTGAACAACTTACAGGCAAGGGGGCCAAGCCCCCAAGCAGTCAAAATCCACATGTAACTAGACTCCCCAAAACTCTGGTGACCGGAAGCCTTACCAGTAGCACAGTTGGTTAACGCATATTTTGTAATACGTGTTGTACTACACTTGATCTTAGCCGAAAGGCCAAGAAGCAATCATCTGTGTTACATACTGTATTTTGACAATAAAGCAAGCTAGGGAAAAGAGAAGAAAATCACAAGGAAAATATCTTTAGTCTGTACCATATTTACAAAGAAATGTGCAGGTCAGTGTGTAAGTGGACAGCGCGGCTCAGAGCCCTGTTGTCCAAGGGCCAGCTGTGTATCCACTTGCCCCGTTGGTCTCTTCCTGTGGAGTCTGCAACCGACCTGGCAGGTGGGGCTGAGAGCGCCCCCTGCCGGCCTCCTGACTCTTTTTTTTTTTTTCCTAACATTTATTTTTGAGAGAGAGAGAGAGAGGAAGACACAGAATCTGAGGCAGGCTTCAGGCTGTGAGCTGTCAGCACAGAGCCCGATGTGGGGCTTGAACTCACAAACCGTGAGATCACGACCTGAGCCGGAGTACGATGCTCAACTAACTGAGCCACCCAGACACCACCCCCCCCCCCCGACTCCATTTTCTAAACGAGGTTTCCCTTTATTCTCACATTTCCCCTTTTTGATCAAGATCTTTCTTTGAAAGCATCACTGATCAAGTCACGTTTTCCATATTTAGTGGTCCTGTTCCTCCGTGCCAGGAAGGACCTTGCCTGGTTGTCCTGTCCCACATCACAGGTCAAGTGCATAGCTTGCTGCAAACCACTTAGGGCCACATTTCAGTAACACGGAAGGTCGGGAGGCGGAGAAAGGCAGCCTGAAGGTACACAAGCCTAAAGTTTGTACGGTTCCAGTGCCGTATGCCTTGGAGATCATCTCCTTGTTGGGTACGTCCGTGTTTTAAAAGTTTGAAGAAGTAACAAAATACAGACCTTAAGATAACATACAAAAGAGGAAGTAACCCGATAAGGCCAAATCGTATGACGAGCCAGGACCAGGTGTGAAGGGAGTCGACTGAAATACTTACCAGCACTTACTCTGACGTAGGGGGAAGGGTTCTCCCTGCGGAAGCAAACTGAGGCCGTGTCTTCCTCCTGAAATCTCCCTCGACGACAGCCACGAGGGCAGCACAGCGGGCCCGCAGGGGCACCCTGAAAGAATGAGCTGTGCATCTGGGAGGATACAGTGCAAGCAGAGAAAGAAAGCAATAGGTGAACTTCTTGCAAAACTTCAAAGACGTCTTAAATCAGTACTGTCATCTCAAACGCGCTGTGTGGAACCAGAGGTGTTCTCACGGATACAACACGTACGCTTGTAAATTCAGACACCGTGAATCTGGGTGATAGTTTTGACGAAGGAAAGACTTCTGCGAATTCTGAACCTTCTCGCTCTTCAGAAAACATTTGTGAAAATGAAAGATTCATGGGTCATTGGATCATGACGAGGCTTTAGCGAAAGGCCATAAACGAAGAGGTTTGCCCTTTCTCGAGGGTGTGGGAAATGCAGACGAAAGCGTCCCTGTCATGAAAGACAGCAGCTGCAGCAGCGAGGAGAAGGAGCACGGGCCTGGGCTGCACGTCTTGTCAAAGCGGTCTCGTCCGCCTCAGTTCCAGGACATCCGTGCTCTCAGGTCACCGGACGGCACGCAGGGCCACTCGGGGTTCGCTGCTTCGTTTAGATGCGTCACATGAATCCAGAGTCTATTTCCTGTAGTTCGGCAGCACAAAGGCTGGTTACCCGTGGCTGATGAGAACATTTCCAGTGGGGAAGAGAATCTTTCTGGAGGCTTCTTTTCTGACAGCCTCCAGGTGGCGAGGCTGATCTAAGCTCACCGTCTCCCAGGAGCGCACAGTGAAAAGATCGCTCTGTCCAAGCATGGTTATTTTTAATAGAAGCATTTAGGCCTTTACAACATTGAAGTGCATCTCCTGTTATCAGCTGTGGGTCAGAGGTGGCAGGGGCCAAGTGCACTGACACCCTGTGACGACCTCACAGGGTGAGAGCCTAGGAGTCCCCACGGTGGGGGATCTCAGACATAGGACCAACCACAGTGCTTTAGGCCACGATGGTTGGAGGGCCTCTACACATTTGTCAGCTGAGTCTTAGTGGTGCCGTTAGGTGAATGTGACTCCCCCACGGTGACGACGCTGCACAACCAGCCAGACAGGACAGACTCACTGCAGCGCCCGCCTGGGAAATGGGTCCCCTGGTCACTGCATAGCTGGAGAGCGGTTCCGTAGGGGTAATGTTTTCTGACAGGATTTTAGGCACAGAAATGGCAGGGGCCTGTGTGCAAGGGAAAACTTCGGCCCAGTGAGAAAAGATACGGACCGTGACCAAAACATATTTACATCCATGAGACGAGCACGTTTTATGAAACGAGCAGGCTTCTCCAGATTATACGTTTGGCAGGACGAGCGAGGCGGCCACTTGTGGCACTTCTCTTAATACTTCTCCACGTTTCTTCATGAACCCTATCATTTTGTGAGTAAACCAGTGGTTTAATACGTGTCTGGTGGTAACAAGTGGGACTTTGGAATTTCTGGCGGGGCCGGGGTGTTACTTGGTTGAACTTTTATCAAACTGACAATTACCAATGTTTCCAACATTGTCTTTCTCTCCTGGGGCCAATCGTTGGGCATCTCTGGTCAATTGTCCCAGATCGTCATTTGGAAGAACATCCCTTTGGAAAATGACTGAGGTCTAGCTACCGGCCTCCCTGACAGCGGCATTGTTGGTGGAAATAGCAGCCTAGTGGTTTCCTTTGGCCTCCAGGGAGCCAAGTCTTGAATGCCCTTAACGACAGTCAGAGCTGCTGGCCGAAGTGAGGCTTCTGATACATGTCAGACGTAGGAGCCATCTGAAATTTCATCCCCATTGGAGCTAAGGAAATCTTGTTGCTCCCGGAACGTCTCCGGATCCCGGGCGGCCCCGAAGGCACACCGAGTGTTGGCGTAAATGTGTGCGGTTTTACCCCGGCTGAGCTCTGAGCTCCGGGATGGGCCTGTGGCAGCCTGTTGGGCTGAAGCAGCAGGCGGTAAAGCAGCTGCCTCGATGGCTGCCACGGGAGTTGCAGTAGCAAAGCTGGCACAGTGCCCGCCGCTTCCGTCCGCAAACCACGAAAGTGCACGTTGGTTGGACGAGTTTCCTGTCACTTGTGATGGGCAAGGTGATCTGTCCGCGTCAAGCAGTCATGAGGGGTTTCATGTGCGTCCAGGTGGAGTCCTCGTTCTGAGATCGGATGCCCAAAGCGTCGAGCCTGAGTTTGAGCAAACTGCAACCTTTCTTTGGAGACTTTGTCTCTCTTTTTTTTTAAGTTTATTAATTTTGAGAGAGGAGAGAGAGAGACTGCGTGTGAGCAGGGGAGGGTCAGAGCGGGAGAATCCCAAGCAGGCTCCGTGCTGTCCGCGCAGAGCCCAACGCGGGGCTTGGATTTATGATCGGAGAGATCGTGACCTGAGCTGGAATCAACAGTCGGACATTTAGCCACCTGAGCCACCCAGGCGCCCTGGAGACTTTGTGTCTTTAAGGCCAGAAGTTTTAACAGGTGAACGCTGATTCCCATGAGGAGAAGCAGAAGCAAAGCAAATCCTCTACATACTGTAACAGCCCAGAGTCTCCAGAAAACTGCATCATCCAAATCTGCTTTAAAGGTTTGCAAAAAGGAGGAAGGACACTCTGAGAAACACTGGGGCATTGCTGGCTATCCTCGTCAACTAGAATACTAAAAACGCGCACATCAATTGCGGTGAAACTGTTGCTTGCAATGGATGTTGGCGTAGGAGGGTTGGGAACAAGGGGGTGCCCAGGGGCAACTCATTTATTGTTTCCAGCTCAACAGACCTCCACGCTCAGCCACTGGTTTTTCTCACAGGTAAAACGGGGCTGTTACAGGGTCTCATCCAGGGGATAACAAGGCCCTGAGCCTTGTAAGTCATCATGGGTCTCGTGCCTTGAAGGACATCTATAGTTGAGGGTCCTGTCCCGGGGACAGGTTGTGAGGAATCCGTTTGAATCTTGATGGCACGTGCAGTATGGATTCCGCCAATATCGGTTGAGGATGTTGCTTATAAAGAGGATAGTAGCTCCTCCAATAGGGACAAGTAACCAGTGTCCCCAGACTCGGCCCCGGTGCCATCAGAGAAGGAGCCAATACAAGACGCCAAAGGGTCTTTTACTTTGAGTACTGCTGTCAAATTGAGAGTTAATTCCCCCTTTTGGGAGAAAAAAATTCTAGCCTGATACTTTCCTGAGAAAGCTTGACCCAACAGATGACTAGTCAGAGGAAGTAAGGAGAAAGGGTGTGTGTCTCTCAAAGGCCCTAGACAAAAGGAAAGGGGTTCAGGGACAGGAAACTGTTGGGCTCTATTGGGGCCACCCACTATTTGCACTGTTTTGGCATTCCAGTATTCTAAGGCCGGGGCAGCTTCACAGCAGTGAGGTTGAACGGGAGTGTGGCCCCGGTGTCAGTAAGGACCGAGGGTCGTTCCCAATTTGGAGAGTAGTTTGAGCCAGTTAAGAGGGAAGATTGGGAAGAGCCCCTGTACCTCTTTGGAGCCCCATTACTGGCAATTAGGAGGGCCTGGAAAGGCTGGCTAGAAGGCTGAAGGTGCCTGGTGTGCTTCAGCCCGTAAGTAGTAACAGTCTTTTCCAGTGTCCCGGCCCTTTGCAGTAATACCAGAAAACAGGCATATTTGGTTCTGTCTAGAGGCCTTCGTTTGCCAGAGTTGAAAATGAAGAATTTTAGCAGTTTTTCTTTTAGGCGATTCATCCAGGATGCACCCTGGCTGGTTTGCCAGGTTAACTCCATGTGGAGTGGATGTCATTTCCCATTCCATCCTGGTTTTAACTAAGACCCGGGTTCAGTCTGTGAAATAAACAGTTAAATGCGACCCAGGTGGGCTCGACATCTAAAGACCAGAGGGGCACCTGCGTGGTGGCTCAGTCGGTTAAGCGTCCGACTCTTGATCTCGGCTCTGGCCATGATCTCATGGTTTCGTGAGTTCAAGCCCTGCATCGGGCTCTGTGCTGACAGCATGGAGTCTGCCTGGGATTCCCTCTCTCCTCTCTCTTAAAATAAAAAACACTTAAAAACGTTTTTTAAAGAAGACCAGTATTTACTTTGAAAGTGATCTGAAGTCTATAATAGTTTTTTAAAATTTTTTTTAATGTTTATTTTTGACAGACAGAGCATGAGCGGGGGAGGGGCAGAGAGAGAGGGAGACACAGAATCTGAAACAGGCTCCAGGCTCTGAGCTGTCAACACAGAGCCCGATGTGGGGCTTGAACTCACGAACTGTGAGATCACGACCTGAGTCAAAGTTGGATGCTTAACCGCCTGAGCCGCCCAGGCGCCCCTGAAGTCAATTGTGATAGTTAATGAACAGGTTCATCAGCCCTTTTAATGTTTTCTTTTTGCAAATATGAATTTTATTCCAATCAACAGCCTTGGGAAGAGCTACTGTAATTGCTTGGTGATTTCCAGTGAGTGTTTTCTAGCACCTTGCAAAATCACAGAGTTTAGTTTTTCTAAATCCCTTTCGGAATGTTCCCATTGGGCTAGGTTCATCCAGTATTTGGCCTGGGCTCATGCACTAAATGATAAAAATAAGAAACCAGGTTCGTAAGTTCGAATAAATGTTAAATTTTTCAACAAACCTATGTGGGGGAGGTGGGTCCCAGTCACTTTAGGAAACTCTGCAACTAAGGCTCACGATTCAGCCTTGGGCCACGGAACATAAAAAATTCAAGGTTTATTTGGATCTTCGGAAGCCTTAACTTTAAGGAGGCAGGTGTGAATAGTTCAGGAGTGGAGGGAGACTCAGAGGAAAAGGGAAGTTTGACAAAAGGATTGGAGTGAGGCAGCAGCACTGTGTGGGAGTGGGGGCAGGTGCAGAGTGAGGAAGAGAAAGTGGCCCCAGAGCTGGGGCCCAAGCACAAGGTGGCTGTCAGCCTGGGGATAAGGACCACCGGGGGAGAGGAAATAAGAGTCCTCAGAGGCCATTTTGACTTATTTCAGTTGTTTGTCTGCCTCAGTTAATTCAGAAATGGTATTTTTGTAAAGAGGCAAACTGAGAATCCTGAAAACGTCTGAAAGTGTCAAGGCACCGATTAAGATGGGCATCCCGTTCAGGCTTGTGTGTTTCGAGGTTGTTTTTTATTTTTTCGAGTTGGAGCTTTGTGATTTAATTTTGAGCAAAACAATTTGAGGAAGATCAAACGTTCCCCATAATGGCTTTGAAGTTAGAAATTATTTTTCATTAAGTCTGTCCATTTGGTTAGAAATCCCATTAGGAGGGGGCATAGTTTTTAAACGTGGGTCCAGTCAGGATCCCAGAAAGGAGGGGCATGGCATGACCTCAAGAGCATTTTGGTGCCTAGGATCCTATATCTTACAAGCTTTTTTTCTTAAAAAAAAAAAAAAAAGAAGACCTAAACAGTTGCAAAAAGAAGTTGGACCAAAGGACAAACAACTCTCAAAAAGGACAAAGCCTTAAAACATCTCAAGTAAGCCCGGAGAGCTCAAAACACAGAGCAAGGCTCAAAATCCAGGAGCAAACCTACCCTCCAACCCCAAGGTGGGTGGCACACTTCGGGGAGCCCAGTGGGCTCTGTGGGTACCGGCACCTGTTTGCTCAACAGCCTGGAGTCACTGGGAGTCTTCTCCTCATGTTGATTTTCACAGGGTGGTCAACATGCTGGGAAAGGGTGAAAGGCACACTGGGAACGGGAGCATGGCCAGCTGGGGAAGGGTGAAAGGCATACTGGGAATGGGAGCATGGCCTGCTGGGAAAGGGTGAGAGGCATACTGGGAACGGGACCGTGGCCTGCTGGGAAAAAGGGTGAAAGGCTTTCTGTGAAACGTGGAGACGACTGACAAGCCCGCTGACGGCCTTAGGGTCCTCCAACAACAGACGGGCTGGAGTTGGGTGTGAATTTTCTAACTAAAAGGCATATGTGCCTGTGGAAACTCGTAATCAACGTGCAGTAGCTCTCGGGTTTGGAAAGCCTGGGGGCGTCTCTGCACACCGTGCTCCCCACTCTTGAGGACGTACACACGCACACCGCGGTTGCCGTTGCCTCTTTGAGACGACGCCGGCTGCCATGCACTGTCCACTTCTCTAGGGGGACTGCTTTCCGGGCCGGGAGGTGGCGCTCCACTCGCCCCCGGTGCTTTCTGCCTTTTGGTGTCAGTGAGGGCACCCCGATTACGGGGGCCCGAGCTTCCAAAGAAGGGGCTGGTGGGGGCGGAAGCAGTGGGAGAGGAGGCAGGAGAACCGCTGGCCTGACTAAAGGCCTTCACCCGAAGCCAGCGGGGGGTGTGAAGCCCAGAGGGATGGGGACAAGCATTCCGGCTTTAGTTTTGTTACTTTCTCCTGGAAGATGGGTTTTGTGTGTAAGCGGCGTGGGGGGGGGGGGGGGGGCTGCCCGCAGTGAGGTCAGGTGGGCGGGGCCATGGTGCGGTCCGAGGACCTGGAGCCAGGCAGCTGGGAACTGAGGCCACAGCCGGGGAAGGGGCCAAGCAGTGCTTGGGGGTGGTGGCAGGTGGTGACAGGTAGCAACGTGGGAAGCCTTGCAGGTTCCCGGAGGAACAGGGTTCCCCACCACCGAACACTAAGTAGTCCTCATGCACAGGGTGCCCAGAATTCAGCTCGGTTCTGACACCGTGCACCCAGAGACACTCCAGGTCCCACGGGTCACAGCCTCTGTCCCGCACCCCCACCCCCACCCGTGCTCCCGCCACAGGCCACAGAGTGGAG
>NC_064814.1:58281760-58289449 GCF_023721935.1 Panthera uncia
TGCCGGCACACAGCATGTCCTCCGGGATGACCTTGCCATTGGCTCTGGTGTGCAGGAACCTCCGGTAACCTTGCTCACAGGCCCCCTCCTCTTCCAGTGGGATTTGCACCTGCTGCAGGCGGTAGGGGGGGCTCAGCGGCTCTGGGGTGGAAAGGAGGAGTCGGGAAATGGAGGCGCGGAGGCGGCTGTCCCCTCTTCCCCCACCCCCCACCCTCCCCGTCATTGCCACAGACCAGTCGGCGCTGCCCACACCTCCAGGGCTGGACGCAGAGAGGAGCCCCAGACTGTGGGCCCGGGCCACTTCTGCCGACTCCTCCCGCTGTCACGAATGGGCTCAGATTCCATAAACACACAGTAGGTTGAAGAGTGTCCCCCAAAAACTCACGCGCACCCCGACCTTCAGAATTTGACCTTACGTGGGAATAGTCTTTGCGGACGTAATCAAGCGGAAATGAGGTCGCACTGGATGCAGGGTGGGCCCTAAGTCCAGTGGCTGGCGTCCCCACGCAAGGACAGGCAGGGGGATTTGAGCCTCAGAGAAGGCGGGTGAAGAGACCAGAGGGGGGTGGGCACAGCTGAGGATGAGCCGGAAGCAGGGGGAGGCAAGGAGGGCTCCCCTGCTAAGGCTTCTGGAAGGAACCATCCCTGCCAACAGTTCCATTTTGGACTCTGGCCCCCAGACTGTGAGAGAATAAATTTCTGTCATTTGAAGTCCCCCTGTGTGCGGTCCTTTATACAGTGGCCCCGGGACACCAATACGCCAGGCACCCGGGTCCTTCGTTATCGCGGACCCACACCTCCAACGTCATTCCGCTGTCTGAAAACCACGGGAGTCTGAGAGGAGCAGGTTTGGGTCCGGGCGCCCTGGGCTCACTGTTGCATCCGGCAGATTCTTTGACCCGTCAGGCCCGGTTCCTTCACACAAAACCAAAGTCACAGGGCCCACGTGGCCACATGCCCACCCGCACCTGGGAGACAGGTGGCTGGAAAGGGAGTTTCCTTCTTCCCCGTGTATTCCTGACTCCTGAACCTTCCCCCCCACCCGCAGCCCAACCCAGACCCAGACGGCAGGAAAGATCTGGAACTTGCCGGCTCCCCTCCCCCCAGGCATTCTCACCGAAGTAGAAGCCCCTGCCCCAGCCTGTCAGCCAACACTCGTCCTCTGGGCTGAAATCCAGGCTCTGCAGGGGCAGGGTGACCGGCCGAGTCCTGCTGGACATTCTCACGGGGGTGGCCAGCTTCAGCAGGGCCAGGTCAAACCCCAGAAAGGCAGTGATGTAGTCGGGGTGGACGATGACGCGGCTCACATTCAACAGCGTCCTGCCCCCGTACAGATACACGTTGCCGGCGTGGATCCGGTAGGCTGACGGGTCGGCGTCTTTCCTGGGGGAGGCGGACCCCAGGCCCCGCTTGGTCAGGGGCATGACCCCGAGGGAGCCCCAGTCTCTGCGTCGGCCCCCTTCCCCCACCCCCCATCCAGTGTGGGGGAGTTGGGCCCGCAGCGGGACTCACCGGTCGATGCAGTGGGCTGCGGTCAGCACCCACTGGGGGTGGACGAGGGAGCCCCCGCAGATGTGCACCCAGGAGGCCCAGCGGTAAACATAGACTCTCAGGCTGACCTGCCACGGCCACTTCCCCTGGGGGGCACTGTGACCCCCCACGATGCCCACCAACTCCCTCTCGGGGGCAGGCGCTGGGGGAACAATGGGCAGGGGTCGGGGATGCGGCTGCGTGGTCCCACAGACCCCAGGTGACTTCTGGGCCGTCTTCACATAGGTCAGAGGGTTGGCGGGCTGGGGCGCAGGGCTGGGGGCCGGGGCGGGGAGGGCACTGTGCCGGGTTAGGACTCACCTGGGATTTCGGGCACAGAGGCCCCCAGGCAGGGGAGGGACAGGAACAGCAGCCACAGCATCTGCAGGGGAAGGAGGGGAGGGCCCGCGTGAGATGACCAGGGCCAGCCCCCAGGGTCTGGAAAGCCAGCCCGGAGTGTCCGACCTCAGCCTCCTCACCTGGATGGATGGTCGCAAAGCCCTCCTCCCCAGCCCTCCCTGGGAGTCCCTTTATCTTCCTTTGGAAGGAAGTGGGTGGGGTCTGGTCAGACACACCCCACCACCTCAGGTGGTAGGCGGGGCCCCATCCCCACCTCTCGCCCCCTGCATCCCCCCCCCCCGCTGGGCCTGCGCAGCTCCTGGGAGAGACCAACTGGGCGAATGCCATGCCTGCACGTCTCAACCGGGCCGTTGCACGAGTCTGGTGACATTTTTAGGTGTCAGACTAGGGGGCTTTTCCGGCGCGGAGGCCCAGACCCCACGACGCCCCCCGAGGCACAGGGCCATCAGCCCTCGTGCCCCGTGTCCAGGTGGACGTGGCCGTGGCCCAGGCTCGGCCATGCTGGTGGCCAGTCCCGGAGGCCTGGCACTCAGGTGTCCTCGGCGGGCGCAGAAGCGGCGGCCCAGCGGCCATCACAGCAGCTCAGGGCCCAGCCGGATCACCCACTGGAAAACAGTCCTACCCCGGGGCCAGGAACCCCTTCTCGCTGTCCACCAAACTGCGGCTTCAGTCAGGGAGAGTGGGAATGGCGGTGGGATCGCAGACAGCTGGGGACTGCATCTCCCGAAGACAGACCCCACCGCCCGTGTCCTCCTTGCTGCCCAGCCACACCTGGGGTTCAGGTCGCCGCAGGGAGGGAGGCTAGGACATCTCTCTGGAACAGGAGTCTTACTTTCCATGGGGATTGTAGTGTGTACGTGTGTGTGTGTGTGTGTGTGTGTGCGGGCCTGTATGTGTATGTGTGTGAGCGTGTGTGTTAACGTGTGTGAGCACGCGTGCGCGCATGTGTGAGCGTGCGTGCATGTGAGCGCGCGTGCATGTGAGCGCGCGCGCGCGTGCCTGCGTGCGCGAGCGTGTGTGCGCGCTCGCACGGACGTGCGCGCGCGCGCGTGTGAGCGTGCCTGCGTGCGCGAGCGTGCGTGTGTTTGTGTGCGCGCATGCGTGCAGGAGCGTGTGCTAACATGCGTGTGTGTGAGCATCTCCCTGAGGAGCGGGTCTCCCTGGGAAGCCCCGGCGGTGCTCCCCGCAGATCCTCCCGCGGGCACAGGGTCCTGTGGGGGAGGAGGCAGGCAGGGAGGCTGGACGCGCGGCTACAGGAGCCCCTGTGCCCCGACGAGAGAAACCTCAGGGGGGCACACGGGGAAAACAGGCCTGGAGGCTTGGTTCTCACAGACCCCTGGGGCCGTGGCCACAGGAGGAGGCGGTGCGGAGCGTGCAGTGTTATCAGGCTGGGGCGCAGAACGTGCCCTGAGACTCCGGACCAGACCTGCTGCCCTCCGGGAAGGCGCGGCAGCAGCCAATCAGGATAAAGGCCACGCGTGTGCAGAGAGCAAGATGCGGGAACACAGTCCACCGGGAGCGGCCATGGGCTATGGTCACCAGACACGGGGCCTGTGGCCTCCTGGATGCCTGGGACTCCCAGACACCTGGGCACCTGGAAGCCCGGAAGCCTGGACGCCTGGGACGGCAGGAGGAGCCCCGGGTGCAGGTGAGTTCCGGGAAGGGGTGGCCTGAGCTGGTCCTGTGCAGAGGCTGTGATATTGGTCCTCACGGGATGGGAGAAGCCTAGATCCGTCTTTTGTCTTTGCTCTGTGCCTACCTGGAGTCGGGGCGAGGTCTGAGGAAATTGGGCATTTTCACCCAGACCGGGCTGGGGAAGTTGGCCAGCTCAGCGTCCTGGCCGGAAGGGCTCCCACAGGACGTACGACTGGAGGAGAAAGAGAAATAAACCTGGGGCCACGTGGCAGGATGGTGGGTTGAATAGTGTTCACATCCTAACCCTGGGTACCTGTGAACGTGACCTCACTGGAAGCTGAGTCTTTGCAGACGTAACTGAACTGAGGATCTTGAGGTGAGATCATCTTGGATTCAGGGTGGACCCTACATCCTGTGACCGGCGGCCGGAAAGGACAAGGGAGGGGGGAGGTTTGGGACAGGGGGCGCGGGAGAGGAGGCGCCCGGCGACAGTGGAGACAGGGCTGGAGGGTGGCGGCCACGAGCCCCAGATGCCCAGGAGGGAGCCTTCCTGCCACGCTCGGGGCAGTTCCACTTCTGGCCCCAGACCTCCAGAGGGTCACCTGCCACGTGAGCGTGCTCTGAGCTGCGGCCCGGGAAAGTGGCACAGGCTCTGAGGCCAACACCAGCAACACTTCCTGTTTGTTCACATTAAGTGTGTGCGGCCAGCAGGTGCGCTCCCCACCGAAAATGAATTTCCAGCCGGAAGGGACCCTGGAACTGGGCGGGGGGCAGGGGGCTGCGGGCGAGGTGAGGCGCCCACACGTCTCCTGCCGGGAGGGACCTCGAGTTAACGGTCGACGGTTGTGGGCGTGCGTCCTGCTGGTGCCCGTGAGAGGGTGGCCACCGCCTGTCTCCCTCATCCTCCCGGACCCAACGCCAGGGCACAGAGGGGCAGAGACGGCGAGGCGGGCGGCGCGTTCCCCCAGCGAGCCCCTCGGAACCACGGAAGCCAGGGACACGGACGGCATCCACACGAGGAACTTTGTAAGGGGGGCTGTTCATCGTAAGCCTGATGCTCAATGAGCTCAGCCGCTCAGAAGGCCCCGGAGCGCGTGGCTCTGTGTGTGGGAAACGTCCAGAACGGGCAAATCCCAGCCGGGAGAAGGTGGATCTGAGGTTGCCAGGGGCGGGGAGGGAAACAGGCGCCTGACGGCTGTGCCCGTGGAGACGTGACCACCCGCTGACCCGTGAGCTGGATCTGGGCAGCGGGAGGCTCCTCGCCCCCTCCCCTGTCCTCGGAATGTGGGTTCCACTTGCCTCGTCACTCCCAGGGGCTGCTCCGAGGTAGTGATGTGATACTTTAAACACCTGCACAGGGTACACGGCTGAGCCCGACATCAGCCTTTAAGCTCTGGCGGGCGGGTGCCGCAGCCCAGGACACGTCTTGTAGGTAAGGCCCGTCTGCTTGTTGACCCCGCCACCCGCCTGGCTGGAGTGGCCTGCCTCCTCCTTCAGTCTCTCCCTGCCCTCTGCACGTGGGGCCCAGTTGCAGGTGACCCCCGGATGCTCCCAAGGAGCCCACGCACCCGCAGCGATGGTTATTACCGCTGGCGAGATTCCCCCTTATCGGATGGACAGAGTCCCCCTTGGCCCAAGTTTGGTAAGAGTTTTATCACGAAGGGTGGTTGAATTTCTCAACCAAGAGAATCATACGCGTTTTCCTTATCTGTAGCGTTGACAAGGCCGTTCATCTATCTCTACTCGGTTAATGTGGTAAAATTGCGCCGGTAGATTTTTCAGGTGTTAAACCATCCGGGTTCAGATGCTCATCGGTTTTATTGCAGTTTTTAAAATACACCGTTGGCATCAGATGATGATGTTTTATTTTGGATTTTGAATCGATGTTCATAATTGAACTTGGCCCGGAAATCTCCTTTATTCTATGTACCCAGCTCTGTTCTTTCCTCCTTCTTCTGTTCCCTGGAAGGGTGTGTTCAGTGGGGACCATCTGGTCCTACAAGATTTAGTGTAATTCTCTCGAGAAACCATGCAAGGCTGGTGTTTTAATTTGTACTTTGTGTCTGGGTCGATTTTCAACTGCCCACGTGAAATGCTTCAACGATTACAGTTCTGTTCAGGCTCTCTCTCTCTCTCCCTTTTTCTTTTTTTTTTTTTTTTTTTTTTTTTTTAGTTTTTATTTATTTTTACGAGAGAGAAAGAGCAGGGGAGGAACAGAGAGAGAGGGAGACACAGAATTCAAAGCAGGCTCCAGGTTATGAGCTGTTGGCACAGAGCCTGATGCAGGGCTCGAACCCACGAACTGGGAGATCATGAGTGGAGCTGAAGTCAGACACTTAACGGACTGAGCCCCCCCCCCAGAAGCCCCTCTTTTACTTATTCTGAATCACTTCTTTTAGTTACATTGTCCTTTATTGTATCGTTTATGTTTTCTTTGGGCTACGTCAGCTGTTGTTTTACTTCCTCACGTGAACGTGGCATTCTGGATTGTCCCGTTTTCCCCAAACTCGGGGCTGGCCCGCTCTTGTCCCGCAGACACGCTCCGCGTCTATCCCCGCGACATCGGCAGGCGGCATTTTCCTCTTGTTGGTCCTGAACAGCTTGTACTCTCCGTTCGGACATTTCTTTGACCCGAGAGCTCTTTGGAAGTGTATTTTTAAATTTCCAATTGTGTCTGTCCCTTGATATAAGGACAAATGCGTCTAAGATGACAACCCGGTCCGTTCCTGTTTTCTAACATAAGGCGAGCGAAATGAGCTCAGAGAGCAGAACCGAAGCTCGGCGTTTCCCGAGGGCGCTGACGGAGGCCTGGGGCCCTCCCCGGCCCGGCACCCCAGGGATACGCACGTGCGGAGGGCGGTCCTGGGAGGCCCCTGGGGCAGGGACACCAGCCTCCTGTCCCCGGCCCTGTCCTGAAGCCAGGGGGAGCACCTGAAGGTTTCTTCTCTGGAAACTGAACGAGACATTGGGAGGTGCCCCCCCGGACAGGCGGCTCGGCCCTCCCACTGCTGGGCAGCCCGTTCCACACGAAGCCCCAGGTGCCCACCAGGCTGATGCCGGCGAGCACAGGCACTTGCCAGTCACGGCTGCGAACCTGGTGGAGGCGCCCGGGGCTCCAGGAGGAGGAACAGTGTGGGCTACGGAGCGGGCAGGGGGGGAGACACGGCCGAGGGGCCCAAAGGCAGCTGGGCTGCGGGCAGTGACGGTCACAGTAGAGCCCCGCACAGGACCAGGGTCACAGGCCGGCACCTCGATGCCCAGGGCAGAGGGCTGGGTGACAGGACAGTAGTAAGCGGACAGCGCTGGTGGCCTTCCCCATGCCCCCGGCAGCCTCTTGGCTCCGCTCCAGGTCCCAGGTGGGCTCAGGCACCCATCCCACGCTGCGGTGCCAAACCCCCCCATGCCCCCTGGCAGGCAGCCCGAGAGGGGTCACACTCCAGGATCATCCTCACAAGTCAGGGTGGGGACCAGGGAGTCGTAGTCACATGCACCTGACAAGGCTCTCGGGGTCACTTTGAAATGGCGTTCGGGTGAAAATACATCCACAAATAGGCTCCACCAAAATTCCTGGCATTTCTTTCTCAGCATCTACTTTCCCTCAACCCACGTGCCTCACGGATGCTGCCTCAAGCTGACGCCCCAGGTGCGCACCTGCCGGTGACCCGGACCGGTCCCTGCCCTCCTGCGTTTGCCTGAGGGAGCCTTCCTTACCGTGTCCACCAAGGGACACCCTTCCTGTCCTTGGAGAGCCCGTCAAGCATCTCCTCCTTGTTGTTCCGCAAGCAACACCTGCGGAAGGCTTGCTCAGGTTCTCCTTAGCATGGCCACCATATCTTCCTCTGGGGTGTCACTTATATGCAGCACCCTGTACTCATTATTTGCTTAAAAGGTGGTCTCCTGCTAGACTCAAAGACTGAGGAAGGCAGATGTCATGTTCTATTCATATCTGTATTTTCCATATCCAGTCCAGGATCTGCCATATAGCATTCCAGGATGGATAAGTGAGTGGGTGGGTGGATGGGCGGATGGATAGATGGATGCATGGATAGATGGATGCATGGATGAGTGGATGGATGGATGGATGGATGCATGGATGGATGGATGGATGGATGGATGGATGAGTGAGTGGGTGGGTAGATGAGTGGGTGGATTGATGAGTGGATG
>NC_064814.1:58289459-58295353 GCF_023721935.1 Panthera uncia
AGTGGATAGATGAGTGGATGGAAGGATGGTTGGATGAATGGATGAGTAGATAGATGAGTGGATGGATGAGAGGATGGAAGGATGGATGAGTGGGTAGGTGGATGGATGGTAGATGGTTGGAATTTTGAGATGAGGCTGGCCTTCTAGCAGAGGGTGGGCTGAGAACAGCGGCCCAAGAGTGGAGTATCGCTGAGAACATCCTCCCTCCCTCTTGCCAGTCCATCCATCCTTCTACCCCCACTACCCCCACCACCCCACCACTTTTTGGCATGGAGCAACAACCTCTCCAACCCAAGCCCCAGAGCAGATGGAGCCATCAGGAAGTCCCAGGGCCACTGGGCCGCCCCAGCCGTACCCACACCCAAGAAGTCATTGGTCACGTTCTGTCTTGCTTTGCTAACAGTTTAACGAAACAAAACTGAGACTTGGCCCCGGACCCTTCTGTTCCTAACCACACCCTCACTCAGAGAAGTTTCCATTTCTCTTCTTCTTAGTGTAAGGGAGGAAGAAGCAGCACCCACCAGGGTGGAAGGGACTGAGGACCCTGTGGGGGTGGGGGGAGCAGAGGAGTCAGATGTTGGAAGGAGGACAGAGCAGAGACTGGGACAGGGAAGGAGCTGCACTGTCAGGAACCGGGCAGGAACCCAGCCAGAGAGGTGAGCTCTCGTCCCGCCTCCACCTATGGATCCTGTTGGCCACAGTCAACTTTCTGAAATTCGAACAGCATTGATCAGTGGAACTTTCCACAACAATGGACTGTGTCTCTGTGCCCACTATGACATAGTGAGACTGAGGATGTGAGTTTTCACGTAATTCACTCTTAGTGATGCGTACGTGGCCCCACATGGCCAGCGGGCTCCCGGGCCCCACACTGGCAGACAGGGTGCAGGCCATCCTGCAGGAGCTGGAGTGAATCCCCACTGTTGTAGGGAAGGACAGATGCCGGCGTAGGACCACCTCTCACTTTTCTTGGTGTCTGGCCCCCAGGGGAGGCTGGGTTCGATGGTGCAGTTAGGGAACATGAGGTAATGCAGGGGAAGGAGTGCCGGGAGGGGACATTGGTCTCATCCCTGAGGATTGGGGGGACGAGGCTGGGGAGGGAGGCCGAGCCGCGGGAGGGGTCTAGAATGTGGCCTCCTGGAAACAGACCCCACCCAGGGCACGGCAGTAACCACGGGGCCTCCCCGGCTCAGCCACTCGCCCTGCCAGCAGATACAATTGGTCCAGGTTGTTCCTGAAGCTTTCAGAGCCTTGGAACTTCCACCAGGAAGTACCCCCTCCCCACCGCGGTCAAGTACGTGCAGAAATCCTGGAGGCTGCTTTGCACACAGTTTAATAGGACAGCAGACAGGGGGGAGGAGGGAGGTCCCTGACGCTTCTTACCCAACATGCCCGCTGTCAAGGAGACACCAGCTTCCCAGCCCCTCCTCTGCCTCTTGGGCCCCAAAGTCAGAGAAGGACAGGGCACCGAGGGGACAGGGCACCTGGGAGACGGTGGTGCCGAATGGGGGAGGTGGCAGGGGTGGCTGGCTCCTCGGCCACACAGGCCCATCAAGGCCACAGGGGGACGTGCTGGTAGATCCAGGATGAGTAGGTCATCACGCGGGTGTAGACCGCAGGATAGTCGATGTGCCCGGAGGCCATGCCCCAGCTCAGCACTCCCACTTGGATCCACATGTCCAGCCAGAAACAGACCAGGGGGCCCCCCGCATCACCCTGTAAGGGGGGCTCACAGGTCAGTCGGCCGCAGGGCGCCCCACTGCAACACCCAGAAGCCCTGAAACGGAGGGCAGGGGCGGACCCGAGTCTCACCTGGCGGGAACCCCTTCCCCTCCTCCCTGCACACAGCATGTCCTTCTTGATGACACTGCCGTGGCCTCCAGCAGGTGACCCCTGGCGGTAGATCTTCTCGCAGACCTGGTTCTCCACGATGGGGACCTCTGCCTCCTGCAGGCGGTGGGCTGGGGATGGCAGGGCTGCGGGAGGGGCTGGGTGAGAGAGGGCGACTCCAGGGGCTCACGCCCCCCCCCCCGGGTGCCAGGCCATGCTCCCCTGGGTCCCTCCTCTCGGAGTCACACGTCACACCATCGCTTTGATGGAAAAAAGGACGGGAATCATGGCCAATTCACTGTCGTGTATCCAAAAGCCGCTCCATGAAATCAGAGGCCAGGCTTGGGTACATGAGAGAAAGGCCTTGCAGAAACCAACGAGCCACACTGAGGTCCCTGTCCCGACTGGCGGTCACACGGTGGGGGTTTTGAAGACTTTGCTACTTTACTCACAACCAAGAGGCCAAGCCTCGACATTCTGGCGCGTCAACAGAGCGGGGCCACGCCAGGGGCTGGGGGCCCAGAAAGTTCGCTCAAACCCAGACCCCAGAAAGAGCTGGGTTTTGAGGGATCTTTGGGGTCCGGGAGCCACGCGGTTCCCTGGCGTGTTTGCTGGTCACTGAGCGGGGTGGTGCCGGAGGAAGCCACACCCTCACTCTCAGCCTGCGGGCCCCCCCCCCCACCCCACACAGCAGGCCAGTGACACGAGCCAGGGTGGGGAGGGAGCCCCTTCCAGGACCATCATGTGATCCTGAGCCCGGGGCCTCCTTCACCCCGGCCTCAGTTTCCCCGTCTTAACCTCCCGTGTGCAAACAGCCTGGGTAAACGGGCAGGGAGGGAAGCAAGGGAAGGTGGTCTCCCCGGGAAGCACAGCAGTGAACCCCTCCCAGCAGGACGAGTCCCGAGTCCCTGGGTTCCCAGCTGCAGGAGCAGTGACCCCTCGCCCGTAGGCTATTGTCCAAGTTTAAACAAGGACGTTCTCAGATGCCTCCTGAGGCCGGGCCGGGGGTGGGTGGCCAGTAATCCGGCCGGCCCATCTGTGCCAGGCATGTCCCCCCACCGACCAAGGCCGTGGGCCATGCGGTCCCCACCTCACCCCCGTGTCCTCTGCCTTGTCCCTCCTCTGAGCAGCGCCCCCCCCGGTCTTACCGTGGGCCCCAAAGGTGCCCCAGCCGGTCACCCAGCACTTTGTTCCGGGGCTGAGCACCAGTGAGTCAGGAGCAAGGCTGACGGGGTTCACGTGCTGGGAAAGCGTCACAGGTGCCTCCAGTCTCAGCAGGGCAATGTCCGCGCCCCCCCAGGCAGACAGGCTCACGTTGAACTTGGGGTGGCGGATGATCTCGGTCACGTTGTGCAGCTGGTCGTGGTCATAGAGTCTCAGCTGCCCCATTTGGACCCTGTATTTCTGTGGCTCCCTGGGAGAGAGACTAGGAGTTTCTCCAGGAAGCCGGGTGGGGGCGGGCACCTGGTCACCCCCCCCCCAGCAGGACTGTCTCCAGGGGCTCAGAGCCTGAAGGCTCCCCCTGACACCCCCAGAGCCACCCAGACCCAGAGTCTCCTGGCCCAGGACACTGTCCCCTCACACCGCCCCGGCCCTCTGCCTGCTCCCCTCCCGCCCCCTCCCCTGCCAAGGGGGCGGCCAGAGTCACCCACAGTCCAACGCAGTGGGCCGCGGTCAGCACCCACTGGGGGTGGACGAGGGAGCCGCCACATTCGTGCTGCCACCGGTCACACTCTTCGTTGAAGACCCTCAGGCTGACCTGCCATGGCCACTTCCCGGCAGGGATGTCATGGTCCCCGTCGGTGCCCACCAGCTCGGGCCCCAGGCCAGGCCCTGGGGAAGCGCAGTGGGGAGCCGTCAGGGACCCAGAGGCTGCTGCCGCCTGGGGCTAAGCACAGCCTCCCACACTTAGTGTCTCCCAAAGGTCACCACCCTGTCCCACTCCAGGTCAGTGCAGGCCCGAGGTCACCGATGGGTTCCAGGATGACGGGAGCACTGCATGGGGTAGGCACTCACCAGGGGTCACGGGCACAGAGCCCCCCAGGCAGGGGAGGGTCACGAACAGCAGCCACAGCATCTGTTGGGGGAGAGGGGGCGGCTGGAGTCGGGACACCAGGGCCAGGTTCCCCGTGTCTGGGATGGAGAGGGCAGGGGTCTGGGCTATGTCCTTACCCTTCTGAGTCCTCTCCCTTCTGCCCCTGGGGCCTCAGAGCCCCTTTATCCTGCAAGCCCAGGAAGTGGGTGGGCCAAGAGCAGGGAACCTGGGGGCAGGGCCCCCCCCCAACTAGTGGTCAGGGTACCAGCACCTGCAGAGAACCCACTGTTGCTGGCCCAGGGCCAGGCGCTGGGAACCCAGCAGCCAGAGTGGACACAGGCCCATCTGGGGGTGAATCGGGCCTCCTGGGGTGATAGTAGGTGCCCAGGGTCAGGAAAGGCCCGTCCTGGGGGCACAGATCCGAAGGGTAAGGGTGGAGCCTCGTTCTGCAGGCCCAGGCCCTGGGTCCACACCTGCCCTCCCACCCCTCGCGGGACCACCAGCTCCCCAGGCAGCCCCACAGGAGGTCCTGTAACCTGGCCCCAGCCGGCGAGGGCCATGGGTGCAGCGACCTCCATGTGGACCTGGTACGACCTTCGTGGAGGCCTCCTCCCTCTTCCCAGGACTGGACACACGCTGGGCCAGCACAGGACAAGGCTCCCCAGTCTCAGCACCGGGGTCTGGCGGAGGTTTGCGGGACAAGGGTGCCGTGGCTGGGGGAGGGTCCAGTCATCTGGAGCCTGGTGGGTCCCTGCTGGGCCCTGAAACCTGGGCTTAGGGGGCAAGGTGGGACGCTTGGGCATGAGGGGCTGCCCCCCGACCCTGTCACCACAGCCGACCTCTCACCCACGCCCTCGTCCACCCTCAGCCTCCCTGCTGCCGACACAGCTGGGTCCCTGCCATGGTTCCACCCGGTCACATGGCCGAACCACGATGAGGGGATGGGTAAGCACCCACCCGGACCCCTAAGAAGGGACCCCCGAACTCAGGAGGGGCTGGACGCTGGGCCCCCATCTGATGGATGATCCCAGAACGGTCCTACTACACACCCGGTGGCTGTCCCTTTTAAGACCCCCGTGTCCCCAGTGCAGGGAAGGGTGCCTGGGAGACCCCAACTCGTTTATGGACACCGATGTCTGGGTGGCTTCTCCAGGCACTCGTGTCCTGGTTTGTCAGCTACGAATTAGTCAGAAAATGAAAGCTCTGAGCTCTTTAAAAATTTTTCAGTTCCATGTTTATTTGGTGTTTTGTGTTTGTTTGTTTGTTTGTTTGTTTTTTAAGGCAGCTGGGGTTGGCAGGGAGGGACAGAGCTGAGGTTTCTGGAGCGGAGCAGTGCAGAACAGGACGGGGCACAGCCTGGGGGGCCCCTGATGCGGGACTTCCTTGCTGTAGGTCCGAGCATTCAGGACCCTGACGGGACAGGTGTGTGGGGCGGGGAACAGCTGTCCCGTCACCATCACAGCCAGAAAATCCAGAGGCGCCAAAGGAGACCCCGGTTTTCCTGGTGAAGCTGTCCTCGCAGGGCAACCTGGGGGCCTGATGTCATCCCCGCAGGGAGGACCTCAGGGGACCGAGGCTTTCGGGACACATTATCAGAATGAAAGAAAGAGACGTTTTGATTTGTCAGATGGGACATTGAAAATCCAGGAAAGAATCTGGTGCCAGAAAGGGAGGAAATGGTCTGTAGAACGGGCCCGACACCGTCCAGGAGTGCAGGGCGTTCTGAAGGAGCAGAGGGGCGGAGGAGGACCCCCCAGGGCCTCCCGCTGGATCCCGAGCCTCGTGCCAGCGGAGGGAGGGAGGAGGAAGAGAGATCTAGGACCGAAGCCCCCGGCACCGAAAGCAGCACATCATCCCCTGACATTCTTTCGGGGCCCCCGGGAGCCACCCCTCTCCTCTCTGCCTGGCCCGCAGATGCCAGCGCCAGGGACCCCAACAGGCAGGCCTGGCCATCGCCCCCCCCCCCGACCCCCCCCCCCCCCGCCCCCCCGCGCCCCCCCCCCCCCCCCGGCCGCCCGCCCGCCGCCGG
>NC_064814.1:58295453-58322788 GCF_023721935.1 Panthera uncia
CCCCCCCCCCCCCCCCCCCCCCCCCCCCCCCCGCCTCCGAGCCGCAGACGCACCACAGTCAAGCACAGACGCGGCCTTGGGCGGTTCTCCCAGAGCGTTTAATGAGACTCCAATCGCAAGCAGTCCCCTGTGATTCCTGGGCTTGTTCCCACGCTGGACTCCCCTCGAGGAGCCGCTCCCCTGCTCCCCCCAACCCCGCAGGGAAACGTGGTGCCGAGACAAGGGACTTCGGGGGTCTGTCCCTTCTAGGGTGCGGGGGACAGAGGGACGTGCCGGCAGATCCAGGGCACGTAGCTCGTCACTCGCGTGTACACCCCGGGGAAGTCGCGATGGCCGCACTGGTGGTCCCAGCTCACGATCCCCACCTGGAGCCAGGTGCAGTTCCAGCGGCACACCAGGGGGCCCCCGGAGTCCAGCTGCGGGGAGACAAGGCCCTCAGCCCGGGCTCCCCACGTCCCCACGGCCTAGGGACCGGCGGGAAGGGGACAGAGGAAGAGGCCAGGGCAGCCGGGAGCCTCACCTGGCAGGAGTCCCGGCCCTCACTCCCCGCACATAGCATGTCGGCCTTGATGACCTGATCGCTGCTCTCGGAAGCGTTCTGATAGTGGCGGTTACACTCCTCGTTCCCCACCACGGGGATCTCCACCTCCTGCAGGTGGTAGGGGGGCGGCAGAGGCGCTGCGGGGAGGCGCCGCGTCAGAACCGGGCTCGCCTTCTTCCCGGCGCGCGCACACCCCGCTGTGTGCTGGGCCGCCCCCCACTGCCAGGCCTGACCCCGGGGCCCAGCACCAGCCCCCGCGGGTACAGCCCACGTCCTCTGTGCCCGGGCATCTGTCCAGATGCCCATGCAGCTCCAGGACGCAGGACTCCCTCGCCGGAGTCTGGGCCCCCGAGCCCAAGGACAGGCCCCAGGAGAGCCCTCCAGCATCCGCGGGACTCACAGCTCCTGCGGGGAAACTCCGCCTCAGCGACAGAGGAGCCCCGCACCTCGTGGGTCACCCAAACTCAGCGAGCCTGAGTTCGTCCCCCGTGACGTGACCGCCCCCGCGCGCCCTCCGACTGTGGTGGCCGGAGTCCAGCTCGGATACGGCAGGGGCCGGAGTCAAACACAGTACCGCCTGCCCCGGGGCGAGTGTCCAGTTCCTGACGTCTGTTCCAGAAACTTCCTGCCCAGAACCCTGGCATCCACCTGACCCTGGGGATCCCAAAAGGCCCGTGCAGTGAGCCACTCTCTTTAAAGGCCCAGCCACCCCATCCCCCCATCCTTCCCCAGCTAGTCTCCCCAATACCTACAGTTGTCCGCAATGTCACCCCAGCCGGTCACCCAGCACATCTTCCTTGCGGGGACCCGTAGGGAGGCAGGCGGGAGGGAGACCAGGTTGACATGCTCAGAGAGCATCACGGGCGCCTCCAGTCTCAGCAGGGCGATGTCCGCGCCCCCCCAGGCGGACAGGCTCGCGTTGAACTTGGGGTGGCGGATGATCTCGGCCACCTTGTGCAGCTGGTCGTGGTCATAGAGTCTCAGCTGCCCGACTTGGACCCTGAAGGCACAAGCCTCCAAGTCCTCCCTGGGGGAGAAGGGGCCCAGGGCTTCTCAGGGGGGGCAGAGGGCACGCAGAGCTGGGAGGGGGCCCCAGGAAGCCCGCCCAAAGCAGCAGGACCCTGCACGTGGCACACCCCCCACCCAGCTTGCACCCAGCCACGGGGATGGTGACGCACGACTCACGGCTCAACGCAGTGGGCAGCAGTCAGCACCCACTGGGGGTGGATGAGGGAGCCCCCGCATTCGTGCTGCCACAGGCCAAGCCTCATGTCGTAGAACCTCAGGCTGACCTGCCACGGATACCTCCAGCCTGAGACATCGCAGCCCCCCACGATGCCCACCGACTCTCGTCCTGGGCTGGGGGCTGCGGAACAAGTTGAGGGGCTATCAGGGGCCCAGACAATGACCTTCTCAGAGTTCAGGAAGGGACAAGGGAAGCTTTTCCCAAAGGGACAGTCCCCACAACCCCTGGGCTACTTCTGGGAGCCCTGAGCACATTGGAGGGGATCCGGACTCACCAGGGGTCACGGGCACAGAGCCCCCCGGGAAGGGGAGAGTCAGAAACAGTAGCCACAGCATCTGCAGGGGACCCGAGGGGAAGAGCTCAGATGCAGCTTTCTCCACGGCGGCCCCTTCCCTGGGCGTCCCTCCCTGGCCCCCATTTATCCTAACAACACAGGAAGTGACCAGAGTGGGTCAGCCCTCCCCCGGGGGGGGGGGACACTCTGTGGCCAAACAGGGCACAGCCTTGCCACCTTCTGCCAGCCAGGCAGAGCAGGCAGGGGAGGAAACCCCCTGGGCCACACCATGAGGGCAGGTCCCATCGTGAAGGACACAGTCACAAATGTGGTGTCTGAAGAGAGTGAGACCTTCCGTGAAGAGACGGCCCGTCCCGGCTGCTGTCTCAGGAAGGTGATTTGAGGCTGAGACAGAGATGAACTTGAAGCCATCTGCCCTCAGCCTCGGTGTCACCCCTTAGGCCGCGGTCCTGCTCCCCTGGGCCCCGGTCCTCCAGCCCCCAGGAGGGAGAAAAAACACATAAGGCTGCCCCATGAGTGGGCGTGGGGGGGCTTTGCTCCGAGCTGTGCCGCTGGGCTGGGACATCTCAGGACCAGTTCTGTCCTGCTCCTGTGGGGATCCCTTCGCTCTATCTACGATTCACGGACGGTGCCCCAGCCGGGCTTGTACTTCCCGACAACTCGGTCTCTCTTCCGTGGAGCGTCTGGGCCTCCCTGCTCACCCAGGCAAGGGGAAGTGAGGGGCATCGGGGCCCGAGTCCCCAGGCCACCGGGAAACTTGTGTTGGAGACCCTCCGGGAGGCCCACGCTCCGCTGACCTCAGCCACTCCCCGAGGCCGCCAGAGTCGATGAAGCAGTGACCCCGGGCCCCGGGCCCAGCCCAGGCTGCATCACAGCTGAGCTACAGAGACGGGGAGGTGCTGGGAGGCCCACGCAGCCCCGAAGAAGGGGTGAGGAACCCCAGTCCCAACCGCAGGGCAGGAGACGGTGGCCTGGTCCTTTTCTGCTCAGGCTGACTGTAGACAGGCAGGGCCGGAGCATGGTGTGGGGCACCGGGGAGCCCCGGGGCAGGTCAGGGAGGGCACGGGGGCGAGGCGCCCACTCTCGTCATCTGTCGGGCCCTGGCTCTCGGCTCCCTTCAGCAGGGCCACCCAGAAGAGGCAGGAGACCCCGGAAAAGGCCTTGGGCCTAGAGCCTGCAGGTGCCCAGGGGGACCAGCCACAGGTGCGGCCGGACACGGAGCCTAGAAACGCAAGCAGGGTCTTCCCTGCGGATGAAGGTGTCTTAGGAGGAGACCCTCCCGCCTGGATAGTTCCACTTTGAGCCCCAGGGGACACATCTGATGATTTCCGTGTGAAAATGTGACTCAGGCAGCCCTGGAGGAAGCCGTGGGTGATGGTGGGCACCTCTGTGTGCTCCTGCCCACTCCGACCACGAGGCGGGGGCCAGGCCGGAGACACACGCACGCACTCGCCATTCTGCGTGTCATTAAAGGCAAGGAAAAAAAAAATCATTTAGAACCGAGCAAACTGCCCTTCAAGGGCAACCTAAGGATATCCTCGATAACGCACCATCTCAAACCTTTGATACTCTCTGTGACAGTTGAGATAAGACTCGTAAGGGAAAATGTTGCAAGAGATATATTCAGCGAAAGAAATCAAATATCGTGATAAAGGTTACCGCCATCCTTTTCAAAAAGATAGTGTCGAAGACAGAGAGAAGCCGTATCCACAGTAACCCAGAATCAACAGTTCAGATATCAACACAACGGAATCAGGAAAGTGAGAGCCGGAGATACGAGGTGCGGACGGCGCGGACACGATCTCATCTTCCCGCATACGTCTGTTCTAGAAGACAGGGAAGGGAGGGAGAAGAAGGAACAAACACGGGGCTAGTGGACCAATATAAAATATAATCCGTTCACGTGGTAGAAATCAGTCTGAGCACATCAGTGATCGTAATAAACACAGAGGGACAGAACTTAGTGGCCAAAAGTCCAATTCTGAAGGTGGATTGGCTATCAAAACACACACATCCAGGTGTTACACTGTTTGCAAGACAGAAGCAAAAGTCAACGGGAAAAGGGTGGAAAAAGGTATTACAGGCAGATAAATGCTAGACCACCTGTAGCGTGATTCGTTGAAAAGCGTTTTTGGCAAGTTGGGAGTTTGTCAGCATTGAAAAACCCACTCATCAAAACACACTCGAAGAGGGGTGCCTGGGTGCCTCAGTCGGTTGAGCCTCTGACTCTCCATTTCGGCTCAGGTCACGATCCCAGGGTCTTGGGATCGAGCCCCGTGTCGGGCTCTGGGCCGAGTGTGGAGTCTGCTTGGGATTCGCTCTCTCCCTCTCTGCCCCTCCCCTGCTCGTGTGAGCTCTGTCACTGTAAGTAGATAAGTAGGTAAGTAAATAAATAAAATCTTAAAAAGTAATTCTAAAAAAAAATCTTAAAAGTAATTCTAAGTGTTTGTCACGGTAAAATACACATAACGTAAAATTCACCTTAAACGTTTTGAGCACGCTGTTCCGTGGCACTAAATATATTCACAGCATACACCCGTCCCCACCATCCATGTCCGGAACTTCCTCATCTCACAAAACTGACGCGCTGGCTCCTGCCATCTGCTTCCCGTGCTTGTGATGTGATGGCTCCAGGGACCTGTGTCCCCCGGTGTGTGCCTGGTGCATGTCGATATGGTCCTCGGGGTTTATCTGTGTTGGAGCGAGCGTCACTATCCCCCCTTCTCGAGGCTGAATCACAGTCCCCTGCACAGACCACACGGCGTTTACTCATTCGCTGGGCGCTCCGTTTGGAACACGTGTGAGCTCTTCGGATGTACTTCTGGAAAGCCCCGAACCGGTAGAGACATGAGCCGCGGCCTTGGAGAGAAGGGCGACGTGTCATGGAGGCCTTAACACCTGTAGATTCAACGTGATTCCCGTGTAAATCCCAAATGGGCCTTTTCAGGGCCTCTGATGAGATTTTCCAAAAGTACCCCAGGACAACACAGGGCCAACGGTACCGGGCCCTACTGGGGAGGGAAGGCGGGGAGGGACTCCCTTGCTACAGATCAGGACTGTGGTGGGCCCGTGCGTCCTCCCAAGTGGCTCCGTCAGACTGACTCTGGCCGGTGTCCACACTGGGCTAAGCATCACTGGGGCTAGTTGGGTTCTGAGTCAGCACCGCGGCCCTCGATGCCTCTGCGCGCCGGTTCCCCATCTGCAGCTTGACCACCTCCCGGGGTAAAGCTGGTGGAGGACAGTGCGTGTCTCCCCTTCCCCTTCCTGGGACCAGTGCTAACGATTGGTCTTCCAGTCACTCAACAAACATTTACTGAGCCCGGCGCCGTGCCAGTCACAGGGCCGTGAGTACACAATGCATAAAACGGGCAGAGGGTCTGCCCTGGTCTGGGCTGCAGAATAGGGTCATTGGAGGTGGCGAGAAACACAGTGAAGAAACAAAGCAGGGACCGACCAGGGACCCGGGGACGTGTGCAGACTAGGCTTCTGTTGGGGGTCATCAGTTGTCCTCAGGACAAAAGGACACCCTTGGGGACGGCAGGCTTGCAGGTGGGGATGAGGACATCTGTCTTCTCCCACCCAAGGCCCCGAGGCGGCCCTGCTGTGCCCAATGAAGGATGGAAGGAACCCGTCCTGGTGGGGGGAGGGGATGGAGAGAAAGGCTCACGGTACTGGTTGGGAACTGGGTGTGTCGGAGCAGGGGGGCGGAGGGCAGGCTCCCTGGGCACCCCCAGTGCTCCACCCTGCCTGGGGCTCCTTCACAGGGCCCTACGTATGCATGACGGCCCCTGAGAACCCTGAGATTGGGTTCTCAGCCAGCTCACAGTCCACTTCTATGTGACGTGTAAGACAGTCGTGTGACACGTGTGACCCATCAGAGGGAAGGTAGGTGGGTATTCACAGCCTCCTGTCACCGAGATCCCCCCTAAAGCCTTCAGATGGGAGATCCCCAGACCCGGTGCCGGGTCCCTTGCAGAGACTGCCCTCCCCCGGACACAGCGTTCAAACAGGCTAATCAGACCCGGGGCAGCCCTGAGCCTCACCCAACCTGAGCCTGGCCCCAGGCCCCTGGCATCACAGCCACCAAGGAGCCATATGGGCTCAGGGCAGCCCGAGAGCCCACGAGAGAAGCCAGTGCCCCGCTCAGGACGGGGAGTGACCGTTCGTTCTCCTTGCCGTGGGGTTTGCAGTAGCCTCCCCCAGCCCAAAGGTGGGGGGTCTGGGGTCACAGACCAGGCGGGAACAGCCCGGATGGGGTGCAGACACCACTAGCCCCTCCCCCTGCCCCCACATCCGCCGCAGGCTGGCCGGGCTCGCTGCTTCTCGGCCCCAGGGTCACCCCCCTCCGGTCGAATGCCTGTAAGTGGCCAGCAGGACATGTTGTCTGGCCGGCAGTCATGACTCACCCCTGAAATCTTTGCTCAGAGCAGCACTCTGGGTGACCCGTTTAAGGCCCAGGGACATGCCTGCTGATTTCACTGAGAAAAGGACACAACAGCCACGGAGGTGGAGCCGAGGGCCGAGGAGGCCGCGAGCACCCTGCCGCTGGCCAGGCCGGGTCCCCCCTCTCTGGCCTCAGACCCCCCGGGAAGTTGGGGGGGCGTGGGGGCATCCAGACCCGGTGGCTCATCCCAGCTCACAAACCCCAGTTGTCAGTTTTCAGGAATTTGGTGACTCAGCGGTTATACACAGGCATGAATAAAATTAAATCATACGAATTTATAATTTAGAACATGAGGGTCACCTGGCTGGCTCAGGCAGTGGAGCATATGACCCTTGATCTCGGGGTCGTGAGTTCAATCCCCACGTTGGGTGTAGAGATGACTTAAAAATAAAATCTTGGGGCGCCTGGGTGGCTCAGTCGGTTAAGCGTCCGACTTCGGCTCAGGTCACGATCTCGCGGTCCGTGAGTTCGAGCCCCGTGTCGGGCTCTGTGCTGACAGCTCAGAGCCTGGAGCCTGTTTCAGATTCTGGGTCTCCCTCTCTCTGTGACCCTCCCCCGTTCATGCTCTCTCTCTGTCTCAAAAATAAATAAACGTTAAAAAAAATTTTTAAAAATAAAATAAAATAAAATCTTAAAAATAAACAAACATGATACTGGAAACAGGTGGAAAATACATCCAAAAATCACAGACAAACCTCACAGCAGAAACCACTGACAAAGGAAAGATTGGGGAAAAGGACAGGAGTCCATTGGAATGAGCTCGTCTGGGGAAGAGAGGTTTATCTTCTAAATGAATGTAGCCTCTGGCCCTTTTACTTAATTGGTTTTTATTTCTCTACTGAGATTTCTTACTTTTTCATTAACTGTGGGTTTTTCTTTACACGGCGGAGCACAGTTTTAACAGCCGCCTTAGATGCTTTGCCCCTGATTCCAGCATCTGCAAGATTGGGCCGCCTCCGTCCAGCCCTTGTACCGCCTGCGACACTGGCCACGGTCCTGGCCAAGTCCCAAACCCAGGTGTCCCGGCTGCAGCCCACGCCGACTCATGCCCCGCAGGAGGGAGGTGCTGGTCCGGCCCACGGGGAGCAAGAAACCCCAGTGGCAGCCTCAGGGGGGACCTAGACAGCCTTCTTCATTTCCTCTCAAGCCGGTTCTTCAAATAGCGCCCCAAGGACCCCAGAATTCTGGGCAGGAGGCACCCAAAAAGGCCCTGGGCCTGCAGGTGCCCAAAGGGACCTATCACAGGTGCCTAGGTGTGCAAGTAGGCTCTCCCTCAGAACCAAGGAGCGAAGGCGTCATTGGGGAGGAGACCCCACCTGTTCTGGAACTATCCAGGGGACACATTGGATGATTCAGTGCGAAAATGTTTTTAAAAAGTGCAAGCCCTCAAAGAGGCCATGGGTTACACGTGATCACCCACGGGGCCCCTGAGCCCCGCACCCGTGTGGCCCTGCCACCCACCTGCCCCTCTCTTCAAGTTTGACAGAAGTAAGGACGTATATGCCAACAAGCGTGCCCACGCATACATACATGTACGTGCACGTGCACGTACACACGTACGCACGTACAGACCTGTTCATAGGCACAGGCGCACCTTCACGCGCACGCACGTACACACCCGCACACACAGCCTCGCCCAGATGTTTAGAAGGACCCTGAAAGGTCAGCACTCCGGCTGAGCCGTTCGGCCCAGGCTGGAGTCCACGGGGGTGTCCCCGTCCAGCGCTGGCAGGAGGGGGCGGGGCGGGGCCCACGTGGCCCCTGTTCTTCCAGCGACCCGACCCCGCCCCTTTCCCGGGGAGCACGTGGCTGCCCTCGCGTGGGCGCCGGCGGCACTGCAGGTCACGTGACGTCGCGGAAGGCGGCTCCTGGGTCCGCGGCGAGTGCAGACCGGCTGCCGGAGCGGGCGCGGGCGCTGGGATGGCCGAGGCGGCCCCCGCTGTCCCTTGTCGGCAAGCCGGTCCCACCCGGGCCTCCTCCTCCCCCCAACCCCGCCCGGGCAGACCGCCACGAGGGCTGTGGGGGGTGGGGGCCCGGCCTCAGGGCGCCTCTTCCCTCTGGGCAGCCGCAGGTCTCTGCGGGCCGCAGCCGCCCCACGGTGGAGGTCTGCACCCACCGACCGGGCCCCTCTGGGGTTCAGGTCCTCCACAGTGTAATGGGGTCTTTGCCTGTAATTCCAAGGCGCCCCCGAGGGCCTTCGGGGTCAGCAGGGTCTTCCTCTGTGGCTTGTTTGGGGACTGCTCGGTGAGGCAGGGACTAAAGGCACAGACCGCAGGAACATCACCCTGGCCAGAGCTCACCAACCCCCCACCCCCGCCGCTCACAACCCAGGGCCGTAGATCCCCACCACACGGTGTCTCCTGCCCTGAGCCTCAGGCACCTTGTCCCTGGGGCCAGATTCTGAGGGGGCTTCCTGCTCCCGGGACCCAGGTCCTGGACAGAGGGGTGGGGAAGGGAGGGAGTGGACCTCATCCCCTGGAGCCGGCGCTCTCCCGGAGCCGCAACTTGTAGATAGATGCTCCCGAAGGGGGCGGGGCAAGCGAGGTCCCCAGGCTCCTCCAGGTCCCAGGTGGGACTGGCCTTCCCGGGACTGAGTCCTCAGCCTCAGGGAGGGAGAAATCCAGCAGTTTAAGGGACTGCATTGGGGATGGCCCACCCTGGGTGGGGTTGGAGGCCCCCTCACCCTCCTGCGGTCCACTCGGTTCCCCACGTCCTCTATCCCAGGATCTGGCCATACGACTAAAAGTTCAGGTGCCCATCCAGCTCCAGGACGCAGGACTCCCTTGCTGGAGTCTGGGCCCCCAAGCCTGAGGGCCCGGAGAGCCCTCCAGTGTCCGCGGGACTCACAGCTCCCGCCTCAGCAACAGAGGAGCCCAGCACCTTGTGGGTCACCCAGACTCAGCGAGCCTGAGTTCTTCCCCCATGATGTGACCACCCCCATGTGCCCTCCGACTGTAGTGGCCAGAGTCCAGCTGGGATGTGGCACGGGTCTGAGTCAAACACAGAACCGCCTGCCTGATGGAAGGATCCAGTTTCTGATGTCTGTTCCAGAAACTTCCCATCCCGCCTGACCCTGGGGATCCCAAAAGGCCGTGAGCTACTCCCTGTAAAGGTCCAGCCACCCCATCCCCCCCATCCTTCCCCAGCTAGTCTCCCCAGTACCTATAATTGTCTGTGATGTCACCCCAGCCGGCGGAGATGGGGTCAGCCCCGCTCAAGACAATGACCAGAGGGGACCACGTCCCGGCCGGTGCACAACCTGGCCTCCCTCCAGCCGCCCCTGTCTCCAGGTACCCGGATCTGTGGCCTTCCACACACGGGGAGACCCCGAGCCCAGCTGACGTCCCACTATATCTGCCCCGTCTCCCCGACTCACTCCTCCTCATCACCTGGAGGGCTACCAAGCGGGGGGGCCACCGGCTTGAGAAGCGCCAGCTGGGCTCACCTTGTCCTCGCCGTGACAGGTTGGGGTGGCGGCCGAAGTCCTCACCCCTGGCACACGTGAATGGGAGCTTTACTGGAAACACGTGCATGGTGCAGCCGCTCTGGAAAACAGGGTGGAGGTTCCTCAAAAAATGAAAAACAGACCTACCCTATGACCCAGCAGTAGCACTGCTAGGAATTGACCCAAGGGACACAGGAGTGCTGACGCATAGGGGCACTTGTACCCCAATGTTTCTAGCAGCACTTTCAACAATAGCCAAATTATGGAAAGAGCCTAAATGTCCATCAACTGACGAATGGATGAAGAAGATGTGGTTTATATACACAATGGAATACTACTTGGCAATGAGAGAGAATGAAATCTGGCCATTTGTAGCAATGTGGATGGAACTGGTGAGTGTTCTGCTAAGTGCAATAAGTCATACAGAGAAAGGCAGATACCGTATGTTTCACTCCTACGTGGATCCTGAGAAACTTAACAGAAGACCATGGGGGAGGGGAAGGGGAAAAAAAAAAAAGGTTAGAGAGGGAGGGAGCCAAAACATAAAAGACTCTTAAAAACTGAGAACAAACTGAGGGTTGATGGGGGGTGGGTGATGGGCATTGAGGAGGGCACCTGTTGGGATGAGCACTGGGTCTTGCATGGACAATAAATTTGACAATAAATTTCAAAAAAAAAAAAAAAAGGAAACACGTGTTGCAGATGTGATCAAGTTTGGATGAGGTCATGGGCGTGGGCCCCGATCCCGTATGACTTTGTCCTCACAGGAAGAGGAGGAAGCCCTGGACGCGGGCACAGGATGACCGTGTGATGGCAGAGCTTGGAATCCAGCTCTGAAAGCCAGACAGAAGCCGGGAGAGGCCTGGAACAGAGTTCCCTCTGAGCCTCCCAGAAGGAGCCAGCCCGCTGACACCTGGCTTCTGCCTTCCGGCCTCCACAACGCCAAGAATAAAGCTCTGTTGCCCTACACACCCCAGTCTATGGCAGTTTGTGCAGTGGCCACAGGACACTGACACATGCTGCCAGGACGGGCGGATGGGGTCTCTGCTTCTTGCCGGTCGGCGCCTTGGTACAGGAGCCCGAGGAGACGAGGCGCAGCTGTAGCTGCCCAGCAGGACTCTTGACGTGTCCTCTGGGACCAGGCGCGGGGACGGGAAACCCGGGTTCCCGCCTGGATCACGGCAGATCCGGCAGCCTGGGCCGTCCCTGCTCTCAGATCCATTGATCCAGCTTGTGGGCACACGGCCCATAGGAAGGTCATTGATGAGGACGTGCCCTGTGTCCTGGAGGGGGCCGTCGTCCTCACATGGAGTGTCCTCTGTGCCACGGACATACTGCCCTCGTTCCCACAGGCCCAGGAACCCACGTGGGTTGGCGCCAAGCGCTGGCTCTGTCTGTTCTCGTTTTGGAGAGCAGCCAAATGACTGTAGGCGGGTCCATGGGCCTGGTGCCACCGGCAAGCCTGTCGGGGGACAGCGTCTCTCACCGGCCGCCCGGCAGGCAGAGGAGAGCCCCACGCTGTGTCTCACGATGCCAGGGCCCAGCACAAACCCCAGGGCTTTGGTGAACCGTGTGTCCCCCGAGCCCCCCCATGGACCACGGGCTCTGCTGAGTTTCTAGCACCGTCTCCTGGGCCCTCGCATCCCGGGGTAGATAATCCCGGGGTCTGAACCCGCAGAGGGTGTGGGCTGGGCGACAGGGGGCCACTCTGCAGTCGGTCACCTGCCCAGATGTCACGTCCCACGTGCAGGACCTGCCTCGGCCAGCGGCCGTGCCCAAGGAGGTGCCCGCTCTGCTGGAGCCCGCTTCCTTCGCCCCCCTGGGCACCGAGCGCCACCTGCCGTCACGGCCAGCCGCGATCGCCGGTTAATCACCCTCAGCTTTTCGTTGTCTTTTCCTAGAGCCTCCACGGGCTTAGTGATGGTGCCACGCACCTTGGCCCCACAGTCCCTGTCCTCCCCGATCTCTCGAACAGCTGACGTCTCGTGGCCACGGCTGCACACCGGCCGGCTCCCCGGGTACCGCTGGGCCACTGCACGTGCCCTTTGTCAGTGCTGGGGGCCCCGGGGCCGCTGCAGGTGTCGCTGGGCTTGGGGAAGCCCGCTCCCAGGGGGAGTCGGCACGCAGGAAGTGCCTGGGAGCCAGTGCCGGATGGGGAGGGTGGGGAGACAGGATCCAGCAGGGGAGGCCACGGGCGGCCACAGTCACAGGGAAGGGGCTCGGCCAAGGCCAGCTGTCCCTGGAGACTGAAGGAAAGGGCTGGCCAGCGGGCAGAGGACATGTTGGAGGCCTGCCAGCCCCCGCGTGCCCTCCCTCCAGAAGTTGCCGCTGACAGGCTCATCCCGCGGCTGCAGGAAGGTAAGCGGGAGCTGCCTCTGAAAGCTTCCGTTCCCAGGCCACGGGCCTTACTTCCGTTCCTCCCTGTGGCCTGGACAGGCCTTGTGGCCGAGCCTGCTTTCCACAGGGTGGGGGTGCATGACTCGTTTGGGGGGGGGGGACACCACAGGGGCACGGTGGACTCGCACGTCTCCCCACCTGCCAGCAAAGAAAGGCATTGTGGGCTTGGGGGGAGGACCCCGCGATGGAGAAGGCCCCGCCCTGCGCCCCTGAGCCCACGGTGGCCTCTGGGATGGTGACTAGTCACGACAGGAGGCCTGGGCCAAATGCACACAGCCGGGCCGCTGCTGGTACCTGTCGCCTCCCCCGGGCCCCTGGAGAAAAGAGAGCGAGGAAGGGAAACCAGTCCGCCGGCCCACATTTGTGCCTTCTGTCTGCTGGCCTTCCCCTGGGTGGCCAGCCTCCGGATGCCCCAGAGAGGGAGGGGACATGGGTGCATCCCTCCATCTGTGGGGCCGTTAGCATCCCCAGGACCTGTCACTGTCCAGGTGTCCCTGCTGAAATCTGTCCCCGTGTCCCAACACTCCACAGCCCACCTGCAGGCACAGCTCTGGGCTGAGGCCCCGGTGCCCTGGGAGGGGTCCCCACTGGCTCCCCGCTGAGCCCGGCCCAGGGGCAGCTGCACTGCTGTCCCCCCGGGGAGCCCTTGGAGGGCACGGCCGCGTCCCCGGTTCATCTCTGGACCCCCGGGGGCGTGGGCGGAGGCGCCCGGTGCAGAGGGGGCAGTCCGTTGGCGCCCCCAAACCTGAACAGCAGACCAGCCCAAGTGAGGGCGCGGCCCGCAGGGGGCGGCAGAGAGCGGGACAGCTGGTCCTGTAGGGCCTGACCCAGCGCCCCACACCCTCCCCCGCCCCATTCCTGCCTCCATGTGGTCTCTTTCAATCTGATCAGGTGTTTCGTTAAGACCTGGGGTTGTTAACACTTATCTTCCAGAAATGGGAAGCCAGCATCCTGTCTCATAGACAGAAAAGTACAGACAATGGAGACAGTGATGTACCGCGGTTTGGGTGACGCGGGGGCTAGCCCCCCACCCCCAACCAGACCCCTGGCGCTGTGTCCAGAGGGGAGGGGAAGAGGGAAGAGAAGTCCAGGCAGGAAGCCTCTTCCACTCCGGGCCTCCAGCCTCCTGGCCGCACGTGCACTCAGTCGAGGAGGCTGTTAGGGGTGCAGGCAGGCAGGTCCTGGGAGAGGCGCTCGCCCAGCCTCAGAAACTAGTGCCGTGGGACCCGGAGCAAATCTCCAACCTCTCTGAGCCTGGGCTTTCCTCCGTGGTGGGAGATCTAGTGACAAGCACAGGTCCTGCCTGGCGGGGACCACGAGGGGGACCCTGGACAGGAAAGACTTGGGAGCCCTAGAACAGGTGGAGGTGTTGGGAGAGCCTCACATGGGCCCCAGGGTTCAGCAGGGCGGGGTCCATGGGCCCAAAACAGACAGCCTGATGTTGAACTTGGGGTGCCGGCTGGTGTGGGTCACCTTTGTCAGCTGGCCGTGGTCATAGTCTCAGCCACCTGACACGGACCTCGTATTTTGGAGACCCTGTCCCCCAGGAGGTGATGTGCTACTGGGAGAATAGACAAATAGAGCACACGGATGAGTCCATGACGACAGGGACAGGAGACAAGCACCGACCTGGTGTCCTCCTCACCCTGCTTGGGTCTGGAGCCCAGGGCCTGGAATGGGAGGCTGAGGTCCCCCATGGACCGAATTGGCCCCAAGGGCCCTCTCCGCCCACACAGCCCCGAGGCTGGAGGTGAGGAGGGGACAGACGGTCAGGGACACTGGACCCTGAGTGGGGCTCGCACAGGTCTCCCCACCCCCACACAAGGTTCACACGGACTCGGAAACACCTCACCTTGGGGACGTCTGGTTGGAGTCCCCCAATCCTGACTTCTGCTGCTTTTCTTTATAGTTTTATTCCCCACAGAACCCCCCGAACAGCACACTTTGCTTTTGGCATCGTGCAGCTGCATACGCCTTTCTGATTTGCGTCTTTGCATTTGCTGGATGCGGGCAAGTCCCCGTCCCTGACGCTGAGCAGCCGTGGGTGCTGCCTCCCTGTTCTGCGTCCCCGGTCCGGTCCAGCACTGATGCTCCCCTGCTGCTGCTGGGCCTTGCCCGTCTCCTAGGGGGACCGGGGCGAGAGCGTCTCCACCCAGGGCTGCGCCTCCCCGGGTTTACTGGGTGACGTGTCCCCAGGCGGCCGCCCCACCGCGAGACCCCGCTGAGCCAGCCTCGACTGAACTTGGCACGCTTGGGCTTTTCGTTTTTGCCAGTCTGCTTTCTAGATGATAGGATCTCGGTGTGGCTTTAATCTGCTTTTCTCCCCAGGTACTTTGTTGTTGTTGTTGCTGTTACTTTAATGTTTATTTACTTTTGAGTGAGAGACAGAGACACGGAGTATGGGTGGGGGAGGGGCACAGAGAGAGGGAGACACAGAATCCGAAGCCGGTTCCAGGCTCTGAGCTGTGGGCCCAGAGCCTCACGCGGGGCTCGAACTCACGAGCTGTAAGATCATGACCTGAGCCGAAGTTGGACCCTTAAGTGACTGAGCCGCCCAGGAGCCCCTCCAGCTTTTTGTTTTACTAGAGACAAAAAAACGAAACTGCTGTTGCAAGTTGCAGGTGCCATTGGTATACAAAGTGGGAGGAGGGCCTGGAAGGGGACCTTCTGTACAGGACGGTCTGCGTGCAGCCATCCCTGAGGGCTGCCGGGGCCGGACGGGAGCCCGCGTGCTGGGGAATGTCACTGGAAGGTGGGGTGTGGTGCTAGACGCGTCCCTTCGACGTTGTCAGGGCCCCCGGGTGCACAGCGCTGTGCGCCCGGTAAGATGATCTCCACGGTGTCCACGGGCAATAACAATCGTAGCACTCTAATGACAGACGTCATTAGAAGTGAGGACATCTGTGCCTGTGGCAACTGGACCTCCCGTGCACAGTATTCCTACGGACCTCACGATGCCCTAAGAAGTAAATCGACGTTAATTTTCAAAAATCTCTTAGAAGAAGAAGGAGGTCTGAGATGGGCTCAAGGCAAGAGGGAGGAGGCCAGGCGGCCGGAGCTGGCGGCGGTGACACGGTGGCCTCTCGGAGTCGTCACAGGGAGAAGGTGGCAGGAGTGGGCCTCCGCGTCCGGCCCACGTGAGAGCGTGACCGTGCGGGGTCTGCCCGGCCCTCCCCCGCCCCGGGGAGAGGAAGGAAGGGGAGGACAGTCTGGCATCCAGGAGGACACCCAGCACGTCCCCGGGACACATCCACGGCTGCGACTAATGCTGCAGGTGTGGGGCACAGGGGAGGAATGGGAGCCCGTGACGCCCTGACCGCACAGCCGGGGGCCCCGGCCCGCAGGAAGAGGCGTGGATGCAGGCGTCCAGGGGTCTCATGGCTCCCACGTGGGTGTTCTGTACCCGCTGGGAGGCGGCACCAATGCCGGACCCTCGCCCATCCCACACCCTGCTTGCTGTGTGCCATCCCACATCACGCCCATCCCCGTGGGCTCGGCCGGGGCCTGGGTCAGTGACACTCTGGGCCGACTCCAGCCACCTGAAGCAGAAAGGAGACTTCAGGAAAGGATACTGGTGGTGCGGCCTCCTCCTGCTGGGAAACAGGTGCACAGGGGCTCCCCGGTCCCGTTCCCGGACGCACAGGGTTTGGAATGGTGTCCTCTCCAAATCATGTCCACTCGGAAGCTCGAAATGCGGTCCTATTCAAAAACCAGGGTCTTTGCAGACGTCACTAGGTCAAGGTCAGACTGGAGGAGGGTGGGCCCTGACTGCAATGACTGGTGTCCCTAGGAGAGAGGAGGAGACAGAGGCACAGGAGTGATGTGTCCGCAGGCCAGGGAGCGCGGGGGCCTCCAGAAGGGGGGGGAGCCTGCGAAGGACTCTCCCTGGGAGCGCCAGGACCACGAAAAAGTAAATTTCTGTTGTTCTAGGCCACCCAGCTGTGGTACTTGGCCACAGCAGTCAGGGAAAGTAAGACAGCCTAACCTGGGGACAGCCCAGGAGCAAGAGAGCATGTCCTGCGGAGGCTGGGGGTGCTCCCTGGTGACAGAGCCACAGGCGGAAGGCAGGAGCCCCGCCCCTCGGACGTTTACACTCGAAAAGACTGAATCACACCTCGCTAAAGTTTGAAAAAGAAAAAAGCTACAAAGTGACTGAAATAAAGGCGGCAGAGCCCTGGGGTCCCTGAGGGCTGCGATCCCTCCATGTGTCCCCAGGGTGTGTCTGCGTGTAGGGCCCAGCGCATCATCCAGACCCTTAGTCACGCAGTTTGCGGCGATGTAACTCCCAGAGAGGAGGAAGCAGACGTGCCTTTGTGGGGCACCGTTCAAACTGTGTGCTGGGCACCAGCAGGGGTGGAAAACCACTTAGCCATGCGTGGTGCGGTCAGGCGGACCTGTGCCCCGGCCCCGGTGTTGGCTCCCAGGGGCAGATAGCCCAGAGAAGATTCTTGCACAGAGATCAAGAGCCTGGCTCATGGAAACGGGAGAAGAGGAAGCAACGAGGCAGGTGTTCAGAGCAGGTAGCCAGGCCCCAAAGGCGGCGTGTTCCGAGAGAGGAGGAATCTTCGGAAGCCGAATGCCCGCGACTGGAGCTCTGCTCGGAGGGAACTTGATCCAAGACGAGGAGTCACAGCAAACACCTAGGTCAGGACAGGTTGGGGGGGGCAGGCGGAGGGGGGCAGGCCGCAAGACCCCCGGCCCCAGCACCTGTTGTAGCAGAGTCCCACGGGGGGCGCAGCGAAGGAAGGTGGGGATGTCTGGGCGCATTTAACACCACTCAGAAACACGAAGTCGGGACTTAAAACCCAGCCCGAGGAGCACGGACCTTTGGTGTTTTCCTCTGGGCCCTGATTCACCCCCCTTCCTGGCAGGGGGGAATCCTGCAATGCCAGAGGCCACGTGCGGCTGTCCCAGCAGCAAACCTCGAGACCGCGGGTGTCTGGAGGAACCGGGTGCAAAGGTGGGGCTCTGCAACCTACCTCGTTTCCCACTTCGTGTCCCCGGTTGGTTGACTCCGCCGGCTCGGTGCAGACATTTCAGCGAATGGGCTGCCGGGCGCTGTCCCCGGCATTGGGAGTATGCAGCGAGCAAACGACAGATGCCCCCGGTCTCCCGAGTGTGGGGACTGAAACCTAACAGACGGAGAGGGCGCGGCCTCCGCCACCCGCACCCCCAAACGCCTCTCTGGGGGTGGGCACACCTGCACACCAACGCGAGCGATTTCTGTAGCCCCTCAGGCTCCACGGGGAAGCTGGAGTTGGCGACGGCAGAATCCAGCCCCTGGGGGCGCAGCGCCCAGGTGTCCGGGGATCGGGTCCCGCCGGCGGCCGCGCTGACCACGCCCCTCCGCCCCGGGGCGCGCGGCCCCTACGCCCCCGTGTGGCCGTAAGGGGGTACTGCAGGCCCGTCATGTTAAGTCGGAACAGCTCAGGGAGCCCGGGTCAGGTGCGCAGCTTAGCGCACCAAGGTCACGCAGCGGAGGTCAGGGCGTGGAGGTGAAGGTGCGCAGGTCAGGGTGCAGAGGTCAGGGCGACGAGGTCAGAGCGTGGAGGTCAGGGTATGCAGGTCAGGGAGCAGAGGTCAGGGCGCACAGGTTGGGACACTGCGATCAGGGTGTGGAGGTTAGGATGAAACAGGTCAGGGTGCTGAGGTCAGGGCACGGACGTTAGGCGGTCCTCGCGGAAGCTTGTCGCCGTGTCCCAACACTCCACAGCCCACCTGCAGGCACAGCTCTGGGCTGAGGCCCCGGTGCCCTGGGAGGGGTCCCCACTGGCTCCCCGCTGAGCCCGGCCCAGGGGCAGCTGCACTGCTGTCCCCCCGGGGAGCCCTCGGAGGGCACGGCCGCGTCCCCGGTTTGTCTCTGGACCCCCGGGGGCGTGGGCGGAGGCGCCCGGTGCAGAGGGGGCAGTCCGTTGGCGCCCCCAAACCTGAACAGCAGACCAGCCCAAGTGAGGGCGCGGCCCGCAGGGGGCGGCAGAGAGCAGGACAGCTGGTCCTGTAGGGCCTGACCCAGCGCCCCACACCCTCCCCCGCCCCATTCCTGCCTCCACGCGGTCTCTTTCAATCTGATCAGGTGTTTCGGTAAGACCTGGGCCAGAAACAAAAGCTGTAAATCGGCAGCAGAAACGGAAGCCCAGGGTCACTTGTTGTCAATAGAAACACAACCCGGAAGTTAACTCGGTGAAGACCAAGTGTTGTTGCCAGACGCTGACCGTGTACTGCTGTGTATCAGGGTCAGCCGGTGACCGAGGCCGCCTCCATCCAGGACCCGGAAGGAGGAGAGACCCGCGAGCCTCGTTTTCCCAGAGGAAGCTCTCCAGTGCATGCCGGGACCATCACGGTGGAAAAGGCCTAGTAGAAACCCTTAGAAATGCCCTCAGCTCCCGTCTGAGTCTATGAATCAGAGGCAATGGGCAGTCCCAGGGGAATGGCAAAGGCTTCGATGATACGGGGAGGCGGCCCCCTCCTGTCCCCGCTGAACTCACCAGCACAGTCCCTGCAAAAACCACACGGGTCCTGGTGGATATTCGGCAACTTCAACGGCAGGTGCTGTGCCGGCATCTTTGCGAGGACAGATCAACAGCCCTGGGCCCCGGGCGCGTGGCTGTCGATCTGGTGAATGTGTTCTTTCCGAGTAGCCTCAGGAGTGAAGCAGGCGGCACTCACAGGGAAGGACGTGCACCCGGGGGTCGCCCGTGGTCACCTAGCCATCCTGCACGGCATCCCGCCGGTCCTGCACACTGATGACATCGCGGTCGTCGGCCAGAAGGCTCAAGTACCTGGTAAGACACACGCCTGCCAGGGGTGTGACTCACTGGGGAGGCGTTTAGGGTGTGGTGCTTTGGAGGCGCTGAGACATCCCTTCCAAGATGAAGGACAACTTACACGTTGTGCCTCCTGCCACCAAAAAAGAGGCATGTTTGGAGGCCGTATCCGCCCCACCAGGAGGAGATTCTGCTCCGACCCAGTTATCGAGCAACAGTGCATCTGTCACCGGCCGGTTTCGAGGGGAGCCCAGAGTAAGAAAGGGATCTGCAGCAGACTCCAGCACGAGTGACCTCGGGGCCTCTGCGAAGGTCATGATCATGACCTTCCCAGGGAGTCACAGCCAGTCAAGGGAGCCGAGCCGTGGCTCTAGAACTCTGCCCTATGCCTTGTGGTCTACCCAGACCCCCAGAACATGAGGCAGCGGCCGGGTTTCCCCACACAACACACACACACACATCCCCACTCCAACCAGGACATCTGTCCCAAGCCATTCAGGGGTCTCCCACGCCCGGCTCGCAGCCTCAGTCATCTAGCTTTCACAGAACCATCTGCTTCCTGGTTCGTCCCGCCTGGCCCTGGGAGCCTGCTCCACAGGTAACACATCCGCTGGGCTCCCTAAGCTCTGAGCCCCTCAGGTAGCCCCCTCCTTCCTGAAAACCTGTCACTATTCATTCATGCATTCATTCATTCATACGGCAGGCCTGTCCTAAGTCTCTGGCCGTTTACTAAGCACCCAAACTGTGGACCTCAATAAAACTCTGCCCTGCCCCTGCCCCGGGGGGGAGTCCCCTGCAGGCTCCTCCCCCCCCCCCCCACCCCGGGGCAGGCACCCAGCCCCCTCGCTCTGCCACCACAGGCTGGGCTGGACGCAGGCAGGCGCGCAAACGGAGTCCCAGACGGCCTGCCGTCACAACAAAAACCCGCAGCCTGGGGCTTGAGCAATCGCCAGTCATTCCTCACAGTTCCCCGGGGCGAGAAGTCTGAGCTCAGGGTGCATTTCAGTGTTCGCAGGGAGGAAAGAGACAGTGATCTCTCTCCTCTTATCAGGATCAGGGTCCCACCTCTCTTAACCTTAATTACCTCCTCCAAACACACTCACACGTGGGGGGGGGGGGGGGGGCTGGGGGATTGAACAGGGGGACGGGGGGGACACAATTCAGTCCCGCCACAGATGCTGTGAAATCCCAGGGGGTACACGTGCCCTGACCGATGGCAGAGTCCGAGCACCATCTCCCCCTGGGCAGGAGAGCGCTTCAGGGGCCGCGGGGTTAGGATCTGCTCCCCAAACCCTTGGGTCACACACCCCCGCCCTGCGTGACCCCGATAGGGAAGCGCATCCCCCGCCCCTTGGCCCCTGGGCCCTGTCCTGTCTCCCCACGCCCACACTCTCTATCTTACCCTGGGTGGGCCTCAGTTTCCCCTCTGTTTATCCCTGATCTCAGTCCCTCTTCCGTGAGTCACTGGTCTCTGGCCTTCCTTGGCCAACCAGCTTTACAGGTTTCCGTGTTTTTCTAATTGGTGTTGGTGACTGCTTTATTTACTAAGGTTACTTACCTTTCCTTGAGTCACGCTTACTGATAATATTTTCTTTTCCCATTTAGAAAAAAATGTGTGTTTTTAAAAAAATTTTTTTAAGTGTTTATTTATTTTTGAGAGAGACAGAGAGAGAGAGAGAGAGAGAGAGACAGAGCATGAGCAGGGGAGGAACAGAGAGAGAGGGAGACCCAGAATCTGAAGCAGGCTCCACGCTCTGAGCTGTCGGCACAGAGCCCGACGCGGGGCTGGTTTACTCAAGTCACAGGTAATGGTTGTGAGCAACCATTCTGGCCAGGCTTTGGGGCTTTTGTACCGTTTTTATTGTCGTAAAAATACGTGACGTTAAAACCCGCCTTTGTAACCAATTCTGTGGCCTTTGCACGTGTGCCTCACTCTGCTCCTCCATCCCGGGGGCTGCAGATACACCTCCAGCGGCGTCTCGTGGCACCCAGGACCCAACGGGCCCCAAACTGGACCCCCAGCTGCCCCTGACCCCCAGACCCGCCCTGCAGACCCCAGCATCCACAGTGGGCACCACCAGCTGCCAGCCGCCCAGCCTCAAGGCTGGGGTATCACCCTCGACTCTCTGTTCTTCCTGCTCCTAGATCCAGTCCTAGATCCCCCCGGCCCCCGTCACCCTCCCTCCTCCTTCCTGTCCACACCACTGAATCCCTCCCCATCCCACCCCGATTTCACCAAGAGTCAGCTGGCTGGTCTCCCTGTTGGTCCTGCCCTCTCCAAACCGTTGTGTGCACCCTTTGATGTACCTAGCACGCCAGGCCACCCGTGTCACTAAGATACTTCCCATCCCCTTCTCCCACAGGACACAGGAGGCCTTGCTGGGCCCCTCCCCTGTCCTCCTACCCTGGCCCTTCTGAATCACTCCTGGCCCTGCCCTCTCCAGCCTCGTCCCTTGCCATCGCCTTCCGGACCCTCCCAGCACCTGCTTGGACGTGGCCTCCTCCAGGAAGGCCTCCCTGACCTGTGGGAAAGCACCGAGGCCCTTCCTCCCCCGCCCACTTATGTGAATCTCATTGCGTGCCCCCTTTGCTGAGTGATCTCCCCTCTGGACTGTCAGCTCTGGAGACATGGGGACGGTCCTCGCTTGTGGCCCCTTGTGGCCCATTCCCAGCTGTGCTTCAGCACGGGAAGCATCTGCTGTGTCAAAGGGGCCAGAGAGTATATGTGGGTGGAGGCACGAAGGGCTTTGGGCTCATTCCTCCAGAGAAGACACAGCGGGGCGTGAGTCAGTGATGTGGCATGCCATGTGGGAGCTGGCGGGCCCCGTGGACAGGGAAGACGGCAATGCTGGCCTGTGGCAGGGAGTCGGGGGCGAGGCTGAGCTGCCCTCTCTGCCTCAGGTCTGGCCCGCGCCTCGTGTCCCTCCTCGGGGATGGGCCACCAGCGACCAGGACCCGGCTCAGCCGTGGGGACACACAACCTTGGTCCAGAGAATCTCTAGGACCTGGAGTCTGGGGTGTGGGAACCAAGCAGTAGGGGAGGGGGGGGGGGGGACACGGCCCGCTGGCCGTGGAGCACATGGTGTTCTCCTGTGGCACAGTCGGGGCGGAGCAGTATGTCCACAGACGGTTCTCAGGGGCTCAAGGAGCTTGTGTGAAATACCAGAGACCTAGAGGACGAAGGAGGCATTCTGCTTCCCAGTAAAATCCTGCTGACTGAAACAAGAGAAGGGCCCCCCTTGGGGGCCCTCGTGGTTACGGTCACGGCTCTCCAAGCTCTGACAGCCCCCCACCCGCGCCCCACTCCCACCCCCAACAAGAAAGAAGCTGTGGACACAGAATCTTGGCAGGTGACTCTATCTGGCTGCAGTCAAGGAGCGTGCCTGGGTCTGTGCCGCGTTTATGGGGGCGCAAGGCCCAGGGGCTGTGATAGAAAGTCTCTGTTTAACACACGCTTATTGACCTGGATCGGTGAGCAAACACAGGAACAGCCAGGTCAGAGGGCTCCTGTGGCTCCGTGTGGGGCAGGGTCAGACCCGCCTTGCCCGCCACGGCCACCAGGGCAGGGACTTGGGGGCGCCTGGGCCACGAGACACGGAGACTCATGGGAGTAGCCCCAGCCAGGTGAGTATGCTGTTCCTGTCTTCCACGCACCCCCCCCCCCGCATATTTTGAACTCCTCCCCCACCTGGTGCAGGTGGGGAGGCAGACCCCCACACAGGGTTATGGCGCAATGGGGAGGGCCTTCTGGGATGCTGGGTTCAGAGCAGGGAGGAGGGGAGGTGGGAGCCATCAGGCTGCAGGGTCTGGAGGCAGGAAGCGGTGGGCTGCGGCCAAGGCCTTGGCCCGGGGTCCTAGTGTCCCTGTTTGAGGCAGGGCCGGCTGCACCACAGGACACAGAGGTACAGACCTGACCGGCCCAGCCTAGCGGGGGTGAGGACCCACTCCGGCAGTGGCTCTGGGGTCCTCAGAGCCCCTCCCCACCCCCGTCATTTAGACCGGGGGCGGTGGAGTGGGGGAGGCTCAGGCTGAGAGAGGCCTCTGGAAATGTGTGCCTGCAGGGCGTGTGGAGCCCGGTCCCCCCACGGTGTGTCCAGCTCTCTCCCTCGGCATCCTGGGCGGCAAGCATGTCTCGCATCTTAAAATGAACACGAGGCAACCCACTTCTCCTTGGCCCCACGTTCCATACACAGGGAAGAGTTGAACGCCTGCGCGACCAGGCGGGCAGGCCCCGGGGGAAAAGAGGCACCCTACCCCTGCCCCGTGCACCCCGCTCCACGGCCTCTTCCGTGGGTTGGGAGGCTGGGGACCAAACTCTGCTGGTGACAGGCTCGTGCTGCCCAGTCGTGGGGGACGCCCCAGCCCCACCAACCCACCCTCGTATCCCCTACTCTCCACGGCGCTGGAGGCGATCGGGTATTTCCTACACGAGTCGCGGAGCTCGCCGCTGGCCGGGTCAGAGCGGACACCGTGCCCCGTCACGGTCCCCACCACCCAGCGGCTGGGAGGGACACACAGCAGGAGGTCTGCCCACCGCCAAGCCTGGGCTCAGCCTCTCCCCCAGGTGACAGTGGTTTGCAGCGATGGGCATCCAATGACCATCTGCCTTTCTCGTTTGGGGCGGAAAGAAGCAGTCAAACCCACAGGTCACGGCACAGAGAGAAGGTCCCGGACTTGACTCCTTCTAATCTAACATACAAACCATCTGGGGGACAGGGATGAGCAGGCTTGGGGACCACTGACCCGATGGGGAGGGATCATTATACCTTCACGCGGCCCCAGGATCCCAGATGGGGATGTCTGGAAGGTGCCCTCTGTGTCCTATGGGGCCAGGCTAAGGGCTGAGGAACCTGGGGGCAGGGGGCGCGGTTCCGCGGGATGCCCTGGCCCTTTGAGGAACTTGCAAAGGGAGCCCCTGGCCATCTGCATGTGTCCCCCAGAGCTGGAAGAAGGCTCCTTGTCCTCCTGGAATGGCCCCCAGAGCTCGAGAAGGCAGGTCCAGCCCCAGGCCTTCCTCCTTCCAGAGAATATCTTCTCCCGTAGTTTCCTTCGATGGGCAAAAGTTTTCAACATTGATGAAGCCCGATTTATCTATTTTCTCTTTACTGGCCTGTGGTTCTGGTGTTTTCCCCAAGAAATGATGGCCAGACCCAGTGTTGTGAAGGTTTTCTCCTGTGTTTCCTTTTAGTTTTGTATGTGGTGTGAGGTAAGGGGTCCAACCTCACTCTTTTGTGTGTGGATCTGTTTTCTTTTCAACCCAGCCCCTGGAGCAGCGGTCCTCCGTGCCCACAGCTTGGCCTCTGACAGACACCCAGGGGAGCAGGGATCCTGCCCCCACTGCAGGCAGCTCCCAGCCACACCGCCCCCTCCTCATGGGGTGGGCGTATGGCCTGGCATGGCCGGCCAGCATTCTTCCCCCTCGGGGTTCTACATTCACTGATTCTGCACAAAGGCCTCATCCCCTCCAAGACTCAGTTTCTCCTTTGTACCCGGGAGCTGGACCCAACCAAATCCCGTCTCTCCTGCTGGAACTGCTACACGTTGAACACACAGCAAAGTCCCCAGCACCCTGGAAATGTCATGTACAGTCCAGCCCAACTACCTGTTCCATCCTGTCCCCATGCCAGCCTCCCCTGCTGGTGCTGCCCCAGCCACACGGGTCTCTCCCTGCTCAGCCTGCTTCCCATTCCCTCTGCCAGGAAGTATCATCCCCCAGCGTCCCCACAGCCGGGTCCTGCTCCTCCTTCAGGATTTAGTTTGGATGTCCCCTCCTCAGAGACCCCCGTGACCACCCTATCTAAGCCAGGTGTGTGTCCCTTCGCTGCATGACAGCTCGCTGCATGCTTAGTGGCTTTAAACAAGGCACTCTTCTTACGTCAGTTTCCCACGAGAATGCCCTCATCCGAGGCGCTTTCTTGCTGGCTGTCGCGGGGGCCATTCTCAGGTCCTAGAGGCCGCCCCACTCTTCCCTGCCACGCGGCCCAGTCTACACCACGCCAGCGTGCTTCTTCAAGGTCAAAGTCAGTGCTCTGGGTAAGTGTGTGAGCTGACTGATGAAAGGACAGCCGGGGGGGGGGGGGCCGTCACCGAGCATGTGTGTGCCAGAGTGTGAGCTCAAGGACGCTTTGCGTTGACGATACCCAATCGGAGGGAGCCTTCTGCCCTCCCTCCCCCTGCCCTCCTCCAACCTGTCCTCCAGCTAAATGCCCCTTCCTTCTCCACCAATCTTGACTCTCCTCCCAGCAGGAGAGCCACTCTCCACCAGGGGGACAGTTCTTACTACTGGTTCATAACTTGTCCACCAGGGCCAAGGGGCCACATCTCCCCATCTCCAGGTATCCCCTCAGCACACATAGAGACAGGACCTAGTCTTACGTTTCCTGCTCCACAACCTTCCATGGCTCCCCGTGGCCCACAGGGTCCGGCCCAGGACACACACCACGTTGGTCACCTCCCCTAACTGCACCCCTCATTACCCAGCTAGGCCACCCCCATGTGGCCAGCCCCGCTCTCCCTGCCCTCATGTGTGCTGAGGGCACAGGAGCCCCTGGTTCTCCTCTCTCCTCCAACAGCCACCACCTTTTAGCGGCTATGCTATTTGTTGGGTGCCTTCCTCGCGCGACCCTGTGTGAACTTCCCGGCAGAGAAAGACAGAACCGAAGCCCGAGCTCCTCCCCAGGAAGACAGTTTATGGAAGTGTAGTGAGTAGCCACGTGCCCAGGCTCAGCTGCGGCTCTAGTTAAAACACACACTCCTAGGACCACTCAGAACTTCCGATCCAGGGTTGGGCCCCAGAGAACAGGTGTCTCCGGGGAGCCCCTGAGGATCCTGGCATCCAAGGTGGAGACCTGCGGCTGCCTGGGTGGAGGGGCAGAGGGGAGCAGCATCCCCAGGCCAGGCCCGTGCTGGGTCACTGAGCGGATCCAGGAGTGGGCAGCCCCTTTGGAATTCAGAGTCTGGGAGAGACCTGGAATTCTCACATTCTGCTTAGGGAGCCAGGCCCTCTGGCCTTTATCACCTGGGACCTGGTCACCGTAGCCAGGCCCTACGGGCCATTACTGATGGGGAGGTAACCTAGGCACAACCCGTCCCCAACCCAGCCATGCCCAGCCACCACACCGAGGGGACACCGCCCTCCCCCTGCCATCTGAAGGCTTGTGAGACGCCCTCATTTTACTCCCCAAGTAACAGGACGTCTGGAACCACATGCACTGAGCATCCGGTGGGCACAGGACCCGTGGTCCCAGGTCCCGGGGGAAGCTGGCAGCCTCGGCACAGGGCCAACTAGGGGGTTCTGAGGGAAGGAGAGGGGAAGGGAGGGAAAGCAGGAGTGAATGAATGCAAGTCGCTTCCGCTGTCCAGCGCCCCCACCCCATGCCGGGCAGCCTGGCCCAGGTGCCCTCCACCGGCCGCTGTCCAGGGTGGGGACCCGAGACACCTCCGGCTCCCTGACCCCAAAGCGCCCACGGGCGGAGCGGGCTGACCTTGGAAGGCACCCGCTCCCCACCGTGAGCTTGGGGTTTGGGCAGCGAGGCGGGCCCGACGGGGAGGTGCCCGGCGAGACCGGGAGGGGCCGGCGTTCGCTGCGGGCCGCCCGCCCCTCCCCCACCCGCCGGCAGCCCCGGCGCCCCGCCCCCCCCCCCCCCCCCCCCCCCCCAGCCAGTCCCCGGGTTAGGGAGTATCCGCACTACTCCTCCCGTCGGTCGGGCCGGCACTCGGCCTCCTGTACCGGGTCAACTCATTGGGCGGCTTCGACGGACGCCCCGCCCAGGGCCCGGAACTGACCAATTGCAAGGGGTTTCACAGGGCGCCGTGCTCGGGGGACCGTCACCGTGCTGCGACGCTTCAGGGGATCCTTAGGCCTCGGTGATCTTTTCCGCCCGGCCCCTGGTCCCAGCCCCAAGGAGACCTCCGGGACCCGTGCCCGGAGAGCTGCCCGCACGGCATCCGGGGAGCCCTTGGAGATCTCGGCCTCCCCCTGGCCCCGCTGCCCGCCGGCGTGTCCTCGAGTGGACACACGCATCGCGAGGGGGAGTTTGTAGACGCTCCCTCCGTTCGGGGACGCGGCTCCTTTAAGGGCGCAGGTGTCCGCGGCGCCGCCTGACTGGAAAGCCGCACTCGGATCCCGCTCCCGGGCAGGGCCCGGGGCGCGAGCGCGCGACAGCAGGGCGCGGGCGGCGGGCGGCGCGCGGCGGCGCGGGCG